>NC_083639.1:26490117-26790117 GCF_963576545.1 Limanda limanda
CATGTCACAGTGTGAATAATATATGACTCATATAAGGTTTTGCTCTTATAGACATGCATATTTGACCAAACCGGCGGTTTTCAAAGAGGCAGAGGGAGGATGTGGCTTTATTTTTTTCATATGCAAAATCATCACAGATACAAACCAAAAGGTCATTCTAACTTAATTCTATCCCTAACCCCTTATTGCCTGAATTAATTTCCAATTATATACAAAAATATATTATTTGTGTTTTTGGCATACAGATGCTAAATTAAGTGGAGATTGTTAATTTAGGTATGAGGCAAATTAGCGACATTAGGCATAATGGGGCATAACCGTAATTTAACAAATTTTCCAGTCTCTGGTATGTAGATTATTATATTGATGCTGCTTTTGCTTGAAATTAAATAACAACATATGTTTCTGTAAAATCATTGCTGTTCCATCATCACAGTATTTCAAATACAGCTTAATACCTCAAAATAGATAGATAGATAGATAGATAGAATCCTTTATTAGTCCCACAGTGGGGAAATTTGAGGGTTTTACATCAGCAGCGCAGGCACAGTGCAACAAGAACAAACGAAGAGCAAAACAACAAAGTAAGAAACAAAAAACAACAATGAGCAAAAAGAAAAAGTAAACAGTCAAATAAGCAAATAAATAGTAAGTAGTAGAACAACTGAACAATACAATTAAATAATTAGATAATTAAATTAAATAATTAAATAAATTAAATTGCAAATATTGTGTTGTGTGTTAATGGGGTCACAGCTGGTTATACAGTCTGACAGCAAAATAACTTTGCTCCACACTAACAAGGGGCTAGTATGTATTTTCCACTCCGACCACTAGATGGCAGCAGAGTACTTACAATACCTTCATGGTTTGTGTAGTATTTGCACCATTGCATTATTGCACCAAAGCATTTGCAATGAGGATTTTTAGTAATTTTGTTTTTCGTGCACGGTTCCTCACCAGCAGCGACTTCTTCCCTGGACGCGTGGCCGTGGTCCTCCACACCGCTGCCCCCTGTAGGTCAGGAGAACAATGTGGAAGCTGGTGGCTGGTGCAGAGGTGGTTGCAGAGACAGGATCTGTGTGAACGCTCTGCAGGTTCAGCACACAGTCACTACGTTTACATGATGGCATAAACCCGATTTCGGCCGAAATCGGGTTTCTCTATCCATGGGGGGTTAACTGCTCTCTCTCAGGGTACATGGCACTGAGAAATCCGACTCTTGTCCGAAAGCATTTCATACCCCGCTACGATAGGTGGCGCTGTTTTCATTACAGCTAGTGGTGATCCTGCCATTTCCGCTTGACCTCGTCACCACTACCAACAAAAAACAACAACAGCCTTCAACTCAGCATGCGAGAAAGATGACGAACGGAGAGCGAGGTGAAGCTATGTCCCTCTACATGATGTTGTGCATGTTTACTCTAGGAGTACTGCGAATGCCAACGGCTCATTTCCGGGTCACGGCCGGAGAAACAAGACACAAGAAATCTAGATTTGTGGAGTTACATGAAATGGATCTTCGATTGAAACCCGACAACGAAAGAAATCGGGTTTCAATCGGACACATGTAACCGCAGTGAGTGACACACAGTGAGAACAAAGCCTGTGTTTCAGGAAGCTGCTTCCACTGACAGAACGCTCCTAATGGAACGTGTCAGTGTTGTCTGTTGATCTCCGGTCCTGATGGAGGGAGGTGCTTCCCTTCGGTCTGTGAGCTGCTGCCTCTCAGGCTCAGTCTGAACCGGGAGGATGGGGCCTGGGCCTCAGCTGCAAGGGGGGGGGGGATCCCCTGTGAAGAAGAAGCTGCCTGTAATTATTGGATTATTGAAGAGTGGAGAGGAGCTGCTGGTCCAACCTGAGCCCCTCCACACTCACGATCACAATAACAAACATCAATACCCTCCTCCCTCCTCAGCTGCCATCCATTCTGCCCCCCCCCCCCCCCCACCCCTCTCCCCTCCTCAGACTGTGAAGTGGAGGCTGGGAATCCCACAGTCATACATTATATAACCCGCTCTGTGCTGCAGTCATGCTGCTCAAGCTGTGACACTGATTAACTGGTGGAGGTTCTTCTAAATCGAGCAGATCAGCCTCCACACGGGAAGATTCATCAGTTCTCTCCATCTTCCCAAGGTGCACTCTGATTGTGTTACAGTGCCAAACACATCAGTCAGTTTCAGACATCGTGAAATCGGGAAAAATGCACAGAATACGTGAGTCAGGAGATCACGTGTGTTTTGTTTACAGCACATCGACACCTTCGTCTTTCCAGATTTTACATCTTCATCGTTGTCCTCTACGTGTTTCGCGCCTCTTCTTCAATCCTGAGATATTTTTATTCTTTTACGTCACGATAGTCGTCAACACGCCCCCCCCGTCCGCTGTGAATTTCTCCAGACATTTTGACTTGAGGGGCTGGCAGGAGAAATTCCACAAAATGTCCAGAGCAACTGACTTGAACATTTGTCCTGAGTTCAGCGTCTGATTGACAGAAGCTACTTTGTGTCCCTCTCTCAAACAGATGTGAGACTTCTCCTTTCATCTTTCAGGTGATAAGTGTCTTTAAGGAGAGAGATGATCTGAACGTGTGTCCGTCCTCAGCTCTGTGATCTCAGGCTTTTAACAGCGGACAGTCAGAACCGGTAGAAACACTTCAGATGTGATCTCATGTCGTCTCATGTAAACGCTCGTGGGCTTTCTTGTTTCACTGCAGCAGGATTCAGACAAAGTGGATCTCATTTACATTTTCTTTTGTTTCCCATCGTCCCACAATGAAACTGACTCAGATAATAAATAAACACGATGTGGAGGAGGTCGGGGAAGAAACAATATAATGACGTCATTAAACAAACTTATAGAAGTGTTTTGCAGCCACGCAACAAAAAGTCAAATGCAACTGTTTCACGTTAAAAGGGAAAAGTTTATATCTACACTATATATCAGATATTTTTACTCTGTTACAATCGTTCACAGTAGCAGTGTGGTTCCATTCAAACAGATTTCATTTGTCAAACTGGAATTTCTTATTAGAAAAGAAGATCGAAGGTTTTTCTTTGAAGCAACAGAAACAAACTGGATTTGAAACTAGACTAAAAAGACGATTTTCTTCAGAGATGCTGTTTGTTCTGATTAAATGGATCAACTCAGAAGACTCAGTTAACACACACGAGGTTTCAGAGCTTCTGTGGTGAATTGATTGATTGATTTGATCAGTTAAATAAACTATAGCTCTGCACTGCACTGGTTTCTATCATTGGAAATAAAGAAACAGATGAAATACAGTAGATCTGCTCCAAATCCAGACAGAGTTTCATGTGTTACTGGTTTATAAACCATCAGGAATCAGGAAACCAATATCCAATCAATATAGGAAAACCAGTGGATTCATCAGTTGCATTAATTCGGTTGATGAAGTCATGGGATTAAAACCTGTCTCCTAGAAATTAGTTTCAAATGAGATTAGATTCAACTTAAGACAGTTTTATTATACAGATAAGTGCAGGTATGTGAGTATCTTAGTATTTACAGAGGTGGACAGTGGAGAATTGTCATATATACAAATATATGCAGGTGAATAGTTACCAGTAACCATGTATATATATCCCCCAACCCCATCCTTCTCTCCCCTGTCCCCCTTTAACACTCTTAACTCTGTATATATATGTATATATACATGTATATATATGTATAATGGTTGTATAAAAATTTCTGGACATTCTCTAGATGGAGAAGATATATATACATAGATATGGATGGATACTCTGTATATAAAGTAATAAATAAGGGATGGATGGATGAATAATGGATTGATTGATGTATATATGAATAGATAGATAGATAGATAGATAGATAGATAGATAGATAGATAGATAGATAGATAGATAGATAGATAGATAGATAGATAGATAGATAGATAGATAGATAGATAGATAGATAGATAGATAGATAGATAGATAGATTGATAGATAGATAGATAGATAGATAGATAGATAGATAGATAGATGGATGGACGGACGGACGGACGGACGGACGGACGGACGGACGGACGGACGGACGGACGGACGGACGGACGGACGGACGGACGGACGGACGGACGGACGGACGGACGGACGGACGGACGGACGGACGGACGGACGGACGGACAGACAGACAGACAGACAGACAGACAGACAGACAGACAGACAGACAGACAGACAGACAGACAGACAGACAGACAGACAGACAGACAGACAGACAGACAGACAGACAGACAGACAGACAGACAGACAGACAGACAGACAGACAGACAGACAGACAGACAGACAGATAGATAGATAGATAGATGGAGAGATGATAGATGGATGAATTAATTGATACGGTTATTGATGGACGGATGGAGGAATGGACGGTTAAGTGAACAATGTTTGGATGACACATTTATGGATGGATGATACAATACATAGACTTCAATTATCCTGACGAGGATTTGTTGTTAATTTACTGAGTAAAAGTCTTATCTATGTCTTCAGCAGGTCTGACTCATCCTGATGTTTCTGGGGAGTGAACATCACAGCAGCTCTGCAGCTCGGGCTCAGTTTCCTCTCCAGCGTTAGTCACAGCGGTGAAGCTGGTTCCACGGTGAACCCTGAAGCGTTAGCTCGGTGTCGACAGGACAGAGACAGGAGGAGAGGGTGAACGCACAGGAGGCTGAGCGGCGTGGGCGGGAGGTCACGGCCTCAATCAATACCCAACAGTTGGAGAAAGTTATAGAAAGAAGTGGAGACGAGGAGGGGGCCCGCAGCGAGGGGGTGGGAGACAGTAGAAGCTCAACTGATTTGAATTCTATTCATAATTCTCTGCTGGGAGGAGGCTGGTTAGCTGAAGGCGGCGGATGATGATGAGAGATAGAATGAAAGAGGGGGAGAGAGAAGGTGTAGGAGGAAGAGAGAGAAACAAAAGGGAAGGACAGGATGGGATGGAGTGTTGAGTCTCTGAGGGGGAGGGAGGGAGAGAGGGAATTAAAACGCAGCTCGGCTTCAAACAGGAAGGGTGCAGGGGGGGGGGGACAGGAGCTCGGCTGCTGGGTGGAGGTTTCATGATTTACAGCTGCTGCTCAGTTTGATTCCTGCAAATCACAAACAGGAACACGGGTCATTATCCTCCACACACACACACACACACACACACTTACACACACACACACACACACACACACACACACACACACGTTCCTGTGGGCAGCAGTGCAGTACATGTAATGTGATTACTGCTCAGCAAGAAGTGCAAAGAGCAACACAAACGTTTTCATGTGACAAATGAGGTGCACACAGATAGACGACATAAACACACACACACACACACACACACACACACACACACACACACACACAGAGGTTTGTGCAGCTCCTGGTTCTGACACTGCATTGACTTTCATTCATTGTTCACTCTCAGCCCAGATCTCTAGTTCAGATGTGAAGTTGAGAGTAAACCGGTGTTTACTGCCACAGTTTGTTGAATTATGAAGCTTCACCAACTGAAGCATCTTCCACCAGCTGAAGTGAACGAGACCAAATAGATTCTGTCAGTTCAGAAAAGTCATAATTTAGTTTCCAGCTCAGCAAACACATTCAACTGTGGCTCTCTACAACCCTCAGTTCCCTGATTGGCACAATTTATGTCAAAGATCTGTCCCTTCGCTGCATCACAGGAGAGATTCACATATTTTTAGATTCAATGTGACGTACACTTCTCTGGGAATCATTACTTCTAAAGTCTATTGTGAATCTGCTTTAAAAAACAACTCATTTTAACCCCAGAACACTTAAACATGAACCAATACAGGCCCAAATAAATATGGTTTGATCAAATTCCAAATGTAATCTTTGCCACGAGCCGACCAGATCGAATGAAGACAACAAGAAATTCACAAAATCCAGTGATTAAATCAAAAATTTTCACATGACACTGATGAATCTCTGCATCGATTTGCACGACACCAGAGAAAAGTTGCATCAAATCACATCACACAAATTTGTACCTACAAATAGGGTTGCAAAGGGGTGGAAAGTTTCCCGTAAATTTCCGGAAACTTTCCGGAAACTTTCTATGGGAAGTTCAGCTCGGGAATTTTGGAAATTTTGAAAAAAAAAAAAAAATGCAAATTAAACGCTGAGCAATAAAAACATCATTCAAAACTCTATTTTAAAGATGTATGGAACGTTGAGTTTCAACCCTCCACTGTGCATTCTTCCATCACATGCACAGATAACTCCCAGCATGCTTCACTCTACAGCAGGGCTACTGAGGCCTGCTGTCGTGTGCAGGACTAGTCAGGTAAGTTTCGATGATATTACTCCGGAAAATATATTAGCATGCTGATTGAGGATTGTTCATCTGTTCATCTAGCCTATTTCCATTCATTTATCCATCAATTGTAAAATATTTTCACAGACTATTCCAATTGTTTGACTAACTATTTATATCTCTGGCATTGCATTAGAGTTTTTTTACAAACTTTTTTCTCATCTTATTCTACAGAACAATGCCACGTGCACTCTCATGTGTGGAGACATTTCACCCCATCCAATGTAGAAGGAAAGGCTGTGTACATTAGCAAATACTGTGCAAAGACCTATGTTAAGAATGACACAACGATGCAGAAGCATATAGTCAAGTGCCCAAAGTTTCCTCAGGGCTCAAATCAGCCAATGACAAAACAAAATGTTTATATTTATGTCTGTATATGACAAGGTAAGTACAGGTAGCATAAATTACCCACAACATTTCCAGTTTATTCCCGTTAATTCCCGTTAATTCCCGTATATTCCCGTTAATTCCCGTTAATTCCCGTATATTCCCGTTAATTCCCATGGAAAATTTCCAACTTTGAATATTCCCGGAATTTTGCAACCCTACCTACAAATCTAGATAAACAGCCAAACACATGTTTGTTTGTGTCACTTGTGAGGACATTGTGTGGCTCCTGAAACATAAAGACACAGTTGTGGCTGTTGATTTGAGTCAATACACACGTGCACACACACATGCACCTGTAGACACACACACACACACACACCAGACACAGACACACACCATATGGGGGTATAAAATGCTGGGTTGTGTCTTGTGTCTCTCTGCCATAAACAAGCGGAGCTGTTGGAGCTGCTAAGAGTCTAAATATGGACGTTGTGAGCTGGTCTTTGTTAGGAAGCTGTAGACCTGCTGTATAAACACCCAGCCTTCAAACCACACACACACACACACACACAGACACACACACACACACACACACACAGGAAAGATTCACAGTGTTTAGGATTCGCCTGATGGAAAATCCACAGCAGTACCGTTCTGCAGTAAAATGTATTATTGCCTCATAACCAGAATCAGCCCACACGCTGCAGATGATTTACAGTTTGCTGATATTACAGAACACGTCAGAATAAAACATCTTTCTCGAGAAGTTCATTGACAAAAGTAACACAACTCAGTGACTCCTGCAGCAGGAGGAGAAACACGAGAGGTCTGTGCTGCTGCTGAATCAACAGTAGAAACAAGTGGCTGAGGAATGAAACTACAAACAAGTGACCATGATGAATATCACGGAGGAGGATTCTCAGCAGGAGAACATGACAAACTGAAAACTGATGTTTCACTGCACGACTTCTGCTTCTGTTCATTGAGTTAAAAACCACATTGAAAAACAAGAAGAACCTTAAAAAACCTCTTGAGAAACGATTTCCATCTGTTTTAATACAGATCGACTTGTTTCAGAAGGTTTTAGTGATGACGCCTTGAAACATGTGTAGTAGAATAATAGTAGTATATGTATAAATATTACTTTTTGAAGTATATATAAACATGTACCTTATAAAATTCTTATTATATATAGTATTCCTTGCTCATGTCCAAATCAAAAAGAATAACTTAAAAATGATAACTGTAAAATTTCTCTTCACATCTGAGCATCATCATCATCATCATCATCATCATCATCATCGATCCCAGAATCCTCTGCATCTGAGGTGTCAGGTGCTCTGGAGCAGAGCAGCACTGCCCTCGTGTGGCCGGACAGAGACACACACCCCTGTAAAAACTTCAGATGAACTTCAAAACACGTCACTTCTTCCATCATTTCTCTGATTTCACTGACAGGTTTTCCCTCTGATATTTACACCTTTTTCCATCCTTTCATTTATTTGGATCCACAGTAGATATTTACAGTGATGAAGTGATTGTAACTTTTATAAATATTCCTTATTATCACTTGAGACACTTCAAAAACAAAATTCTTAAATATCTGCATCAACACCCATAGAACTTAAATTCTTGTTTGAAACTGAGCTTTGAAGGATCAATGAATTCAACTTCTAACAATTATCAGTCTTGTTTTGCGTTTCAATAATTGATTTATGAGCCTTTCACAGACGTATCGGTATCAGTGTTCATGTTGATGATATGAAAACTCATTTTGCCAGAAAGACGTGCAGTGGAGGGGAAGTGGGAGGGGCTTTTACCACAGTTCATGAGCCTCATTTACATTTTTGTAATAACGACCTCTTGGAGTTCATTGCTCTTTTTCCTTTTCTTTGGAGGGAGGTGGGATAAATAATCTTTGACCGATATATATTGGTATCAGCGTTCTCTAATATCAACAGAGAATGTCGTGGTCCGGCTCTAAACTTAATGATAACATTCATTTGTTCCATCATGTTTTCCAAGAAGCTGCTTTCAATATTAAAAGTCCTGGTGCTGGTTTTGCTGATCCCAGATTAACTGGACAAAAACAAATCAGAGTTTAATTTGGGTTAAATCCTTGTTGGAGGATTTTCTTGAATGAACATTCTCAGGTTTTTCCCTCTCTCCTCCCTGAGAGTTGTCGTGTGAATGGAAGCTGTTTGCTCAGGACTGAAAGGACCCCCCCCACAGTCCACTGATGTTTCCCATGTCCGGTCAGGCCCCCCCCCACAGCCGGTGCACGGCCGGGGCTCCACTCAGCTTCCACCGCCTGCCGGCCCTCAGTGACATGAGGACAGAGGAACTGGACCTCCTCTGTGTTCTGGTGACAGAGGACATGGACACATCCGGAAAACTCTGGTTCTGATGAGAAGCTCAGAGACAAAGAGCCGCTGCAGGAGTCCAGAAACAAGCAGGGACGGACCAAGTGTTCTGTGGAACCACTGAAGTATTCAAGTAATATCATGATGTAAAAATACTCTTCTATGAGTTTAACTGGAGATATGAACCATAGAATAAGCTTTGACGGGTCAGGAACACGGAGCAAAGCTGATTTATTTCGTGAAAGTAGCACGATTTATTCAGGGTTTTGACATTTGGCTTCAAAATTCTGCTGTGAATCAAATGTGACACTGAGGTTTACTGGGCTGTGGATTTAAAATCCCCTTGCCAGTGCAGTGAAGTGAGAAAACTGAATTTTACAAGTCATCCATTTTCTCAATAGTCTATGACTAACATCTGGTTCAGAAGATAAGACACAGTTTGAATGATGCATTGAGGAAAATGACCCAAATTCAGACAATAATTAATCAGTGGCAATAATCATGAGTCCACGGTTAAAGGGAGCGGATCCAGACTGAAGTGACCAAGAGTCCTCAGGTGAACAGGGAAGTAAAAAGGTGCAGGTTCAGATCCTGATGGGAAAATTGGGCTTGGTATAAATCCTGGTCTATTGATTGGTGAAGATGAGGGACAGTTCTGGCAGATGAAGATCAGAGGACGTCTGGTGAGAGACATGAGACAGAGACATTACAGACGGAGCTAAACGAACAGGACTGAGGCTGTAATGATGTCTTACTCTTATTAACTTCATTTATTATTGATGGATTAACGTGTAAGAAGCATTTGAATCTTTTGTTGATTGATATAAAGCAATTAATTAAACAGTTAATGTGTAGAACTGCAGAATGATTTTATTTGCTGATCCCTCATCTTGTCCAGAAGCTCTGGGGTCCTAAGCAACCCGTGAGGGAGCTGATGCCTCGTGCTGGCTCGGCTTCAAGTCAACATCTGAGGACCGGGCTGTGTTAGCGTGGCTGATTAGCACTGGGCTGTCGTCGTGGTAATGGTTCGCTGGAGACACACATATTGTGTTGTGTGTTTCCTGAGCCTGCTGAGACTGGACGAGGTTCATAAAGCTACTGACACAGAGCAGAGCCGGCTCGTCCATATACAACCACGCTTTATATGTTAGTTCTGAAGAGAAAGAACTGATATTATTTGATATTGATCATGTGTTTACAGACCAGGTCCAGTATTGTTTATCTTTGAACCACCACATTCATTGTATTACACTGGGATCATGTAGAGCAGAGCTGTGGAACGACACAGAGGACCTCAAGCGTCTCTTTCAGAAACCACAAGGAAGTTCACTACATCTGGATTTTTATTTGGATCTGCATCACATCAAAAATATCAGTCCCCTAAAACAGGGGTTCCCAAAGTGGGCACAGAGGCGGGGTCGCGAAATGCATTCCAAAAAAAAAATTCAATTATTTATTTTTTTGTATAATATATACATATGAGTTGATATTAGAATAAAACCATGCAATTTTAGCCGAGCGTTTAGTTGTTGTATTGAATAAGGCCTCAGCCTAAAGAAGACACAGGAGACATAGCAGCCGTTTAGTACAGCACATCCTTCCGGTAAAACCCCTCTTCAAAATAAGAGTCACTAAATAAAATAGCTTACACATTTCCCATCAGTTTTTTTCTTTTTTCTCCCCTTTTTCTCCTCCACAAAAAAAAACATTTCCTTTTTTTATCTTACGACACAGGTTAGCGACAGTTCAATTTACAGCAGCACCAGTCACACGGTAGCTGGCCAAAACTCTTTTGGAAAGCAGCTGAAAATTATTAACAGTCACAATGAAACGTTGGTTAATACCAACCAAATCGAGGAGGCCACAGGAACAGGACAGGCTAGCGGAGAAGGAGAGGCTACCTGAGCAGACATGGACAAGCATGCACGCACGCACGCACGCATAGTGCATGTGCGTGGCTGTTCGGAACATTATAAACCACCTCCAGTGTCGTTGGGGGTCCCCAGTCTCTGGCACCGTTATTTTGGGGGTCGCAGACTGAAAAGTTTGGGAACCCCTGCCCTAAAACATGTCTGGATCTTTTCATCAAGATAAATGAATGATTCTCTGATAAAGCAAGGACAATGTTGAAAAACGCTCACAATGTTAAAGAAAGTGATAGAAACTTCCTGAATCCGACCCCTGACCCGGATCAACATGAAAACGTACCCATGCCACATAAACAGCATCCTGAACCCATAACCTCCTCTGCAAAGATAACAAAGTTGTTTCATTTTCACACCTACAGATAATGTAAAGGAGGTAAAATCTTGGTAAAACTTAAAGATAAGTAAAATATAAAAGTTTGGCTATTAAACACATGCTTTACTAAACGAATGATCATCTCACTGAGCGACATGTGAGTCAGTAGAAAGCAGTCAGTCAATTTACAGCTGCTTCATGTTGTTTATGTTGTTAAATGATCTGAAATCAAACATCATACAAAGAGAATTTGATTTCTTTTTTATCGGCTTCTCTGAAAAACAACATTTTCTCTGCACGTCACCGTTAGAAATCAATTCCCATTCCGAGCAAACGGAGTTTCCCTCAGAATCCAGACTTTCAAATATGAAGGAATACTCAGAATATAGAACATTGTGTGATCAACTTTTGCATTGATCTTCTCATACTTATAAACTGATATAAGTAATCAGATTACTACTGGGAATCTGCGGGTGATGTTTGTGATGGAAACTGCAGGAACCCACCCGACCACATCAGCAGGAACATGCAGCCTCCACACACACACACACACACACACACACACACACACACACACACAGGCCTCAGCCGGGTTCAAACCCAGGACCCTGTTTGTTTGAGACCATGTAGCTCAAACTTGAACCCACCGCTGGTTGTCAGGGCAACCGAGAAGAGAGGAGTTTGGGTTTGGGCTTATCGGGCCGGAGCACAGCGGTTTCTCCTCCACTGCACCTCCTTCTCCTCCCTCCTCCGGGGCAGCTGGTGGGAGTCGGTGGGAGTCGTGTAGCTTAGCAACTCCCTTGGTGGATGGCAATTGATATTCAGCTTTGTTCAAGTGTCTCTCCCTCCGAGCCGGAGAGGGGGGGGGGACGTCTGAACAATGCCGGCCTTATTGAAGCTTCCCCTCCTCCTCCTCCTCTTTGCCCAGGCACAACGACGTGGGAGGACAAATATTTCTGCTCCAAGGGGCCGAGACTCCTCTTACTGCCCCGGGCCTGGAAATGTAAGTTAGGGAGCTGCCGTGTGTGAAGGGTCTCCAGGTGTCCGGGGGGGGAAATGATGGTTTATACCCACAGAGTGACTGAAGCAGCATCTCATCTATGGTCCTTCAAACTTCTTCTTACCTTCCATAACCTTAATACACTGAAACAGCTCAAATCCTCTTCTGCCTCCTGAGATCTTATTGGATTAAATGCCTTGGGATCTTAATTATTAGCATTTGGGATCCCTGATTTTATCGTGTGGATAGAACCTCAGTCTCCCTCCATCCTCCAATGTGGACGGGTGCTCTGGTTGTTCAAGTCTGAGTTCCACAGAAAAAACTGATTTCTTTATGTTGCAGAAACAAGGAGCTAGACCTGGCTCTCGTTTCTCAGTGTCAGAGCAGATATCGTTCATTGAATTGCACGGAAATCAAGACACATTTATATTTGTGTCCCAGAATTTGTACAAAGCCGAGCTGACCTCAGGCACCAGGTAGAGACACACAACCATCACACTCCTATATGGTTAATTTAGAGTCAGCACAATTGTTGTGGTCACAGTTGGTCTGTAGATTGTGTCGTCAGCTTCCTTCATGATCTCAGACTGACTCCTTCATGTTCAGGCCTCTGAGGTCAAACCAGCTCTATGTTCTGATCTTGTCTCTGAAGATTCTGCGGTTCTCTACGACTCAAACCTGATTTATATATATATAGAGAGTATTTCTGATTGTGGTTCTGAATGAGTTTTGGACCAATCAGACGCCTCCCTGATGGAACGACAACAACATTGAAAGTGCCTCAAACTTTTATACATTAATATGAAGTATAAGAAACTGTTTTAAAAAATCTAAATGTATGGATCTTGGGCCCCAAAGATCATCATATAGACTTCCAATAAAAACAAATTATGGCGCCATACATATGTCTGTATAACACAGAGACTGGGTTTTACTTTGGACAAATGTTCAGTCAGTGATTGGTCCAGTGTGATAATTAAAATGACATTTTGTTAATTTTGTTTCGCTTTCATCACTTTCTCTTGATTTCAGTTTGTTTTCAAATCGAGCATCTGTAGATGTCGATGTAAACGCTAAACTACTCTGTTCTTTTCACACCTTTTTCAAAGGGTTTTCATTTCTAAATGTACAGGAGTTTATTTACAACTGCAGATATTTGGATTATATATCTCAAATGTCACTGTATTAACAAAAATATATAGAATATAATAAAGATATAGATACAAATGTAAATACATCCATTTAGCAATAGGATGTGTATTTTTTGTGTTTTTACATAGAATTAAATGTAATTAAACTTTCAAACCAAAAAGGAATTGTATAATTTGATGGTTAATATTTGATGTATTTATGGCGTTTACACTTTGTTTAGACCAAACAAAAAAAATATCCTCGAGTTTTATGATTCTGATTCACACCAAGCCCCAAATGTTTAGATTAAATTGATCAAAATCGAGAAAGAGGTCAGAGAAAGGTCTGAAAATGTTTGGGTAAGAGAGGAATTCTTGTCTGCTCCCCCCAGCAACCGGTCACAGAGCGACTGTGTTCATTCAGTCTGCAGAAACTCAAAGGCCAAGTGTGATTGTGAAGCTGTGACCTTCAATAATTGAACGATGACAAAAAGGAGCGTCACAGCCGCTTGCTCCTCCAGTGGGAGTCGAGAGCGCAGCCGAGAAACATTCCTTCCAGAGGAGCTCAGAGCCAACTCTCTGTTCGTCTCCAGATAGAACGAATCCACACGAGCTGGTTTCACACGTTCACTGAATAAAACTACTGTTTAGGATCAAATATGGCGATCCACCAACAGGAAGCCTTTGGGTTTCTCCTCTTTCTATTGGCCCTGCACAGTTTTTAAACTCCTATATTAGAATTTTAAATAATAAAGGCGCTTTCACAGATTCATGTCTTGTATTGTAAAAGGTGGAAAAGATTCTATTGCAGTTATTCGTGGAATAAAAGCAAACAATCACAGAGCTTCCATTAAGTTAGTATCAGTTAATAAAGTGTAAACCAGACATTAATGATCACACAGGTAACGAAAAAGAAAATCTAAATTTTACTGAAACACACAATGAGACATAATAAAAGTAAAAAAACGATTCACACTTGAAACATGTGAGTGGATCATACATGAGCCACGTGTGAGCAGCAAAATACAGTCAAAACAAACAGTAGGTCTTCATCTTCTGTTTCACATCAGTCTAAAATATCAAAACTATCCAGTGTTTGTCTCACAGTACTCCCAATATCCTGAATGAGTGTTAGACAATTATTAAAAACTACAAAATGTAAAACGTAGCATAAAAAAACTGCTAAACTACTGAGTCCTTTAATAACAGGATTAAATCCATCTAAACTTTTAAATCTAACTCTAGTCTCTGCTCCAGGAGTTCATACAGACTGCGACTAAAAGATTATTCCAGTTGATCACAGCTTGGGTTTTATTTCGGTGGTTTTGTGCATCAAGTGAATCAGCAGCAAGAACATCATGTCTGAGAGGAGAGAAAATAACCGAGATTATCTTTATTTCATCAAATAATATGATTCAGATCAGCATTTCACTCAAATATGACTCTTCTCACTCTAGTTGCTGTTTCACCAGTGATAAAAACAGGTTTGGTTTAGCGAGTGGACCCCCGACACCAGCCTGGGAGGTCCGGGTTGGGTTTGGACATAACTTCTGAAATGACAGGTTTGGTGACGTTAGCTGGTCCATCTATCGTCTTTACAGTGCAGTAGTGTAGGCCTCTCAAGTTCTTCTACATTAACCAATGAAAACAGTTCTGTATGTACGTAACTTTATGCTTCTGTTATGTGAAAACACCAAAGGACCATGTTGGAAACTCAATATTGTCTAAAAAGACGTTGAATGTTGGAGCTCAAACCAAAAAGGACCAGAACCAGACAGAAATGTCCACATACTTTTGGCCTTAAAGTTTAATCTGAGTTCACTTTTATCTCGTTTCCAATCTGATCAACTGACATTTTATTACACTTGACTTGTCCGACTTCTTTTCAGTGACGATCTCAGCAATTTATCTCCGGACGGCCATGTTGTTGTTACTGACATACGTGATGCACCAAACGACAAATAAGAACAAAGTTTTAATAAACCTAAACGATCCTTTAAAGTTCCTCGTGTGGCGGTTCAGTCTCAGCACGGCGTGCCGATGGCTGCTGAAGAGTCTTTAACCGGTTCTGTCCCCAACAGGCTCTTCATCGTGTCCTCCTTGCTGGACGGAGACAGGGACGATGGAGAGAGGGAAGTGGGCGAGGAGAGGTTGGAGGTGGCCGTGGCCGACGCTGAGGAGGAGGAAGAGGAGCTGCCGTCGGGGAGGCACTCCTCACAGCAGCAGCAGCAGCAGTCCATGAAGGCCTGGCCCAGGGATCGACACAGACACAGCAGCAGCACCGGCGTCGCCGAGCAACGCACGAACAACAGGAACTGTCCGATCAGGCTGAGCGCCGGCAGAACCACCGCCGGGAGCACCGAGGACTCCGGGATGGAGATGTACGACAGCGTGATGTTACAGATGCTCTCTGGCAGGTTGCACGTGATGTACAAGATGGTGAGCGCCATCACGGTGGAGCGCAGCCGCTGCTCCCTCACGTGCGGCTTCTTCTTTGAGGAGGAGCAGGACGAAGAGGAGGAGGAGGAGCACCTGCCGGGCGCCTTGCCGCCCTCGGGTCTCTGGAGCAGACGCTGGGCCAACACCTGCCTGGTCACCAGGTCGCAGGCCAGCGTGAAGAGCAGCGGCAGACAGAGGTAGCAGCCGAAGATCCACCAGGTCCGGGCCTCGTGGTAGGTGAGCACCAGAGAGAAGACGCCCTCCGGCAGCTCGGCAGACGGCTCCTGAACACAGACGTCCACTGTGAACGCATCGGCTCGGCCTCTGAACGCCGCCATCAGCGAGGCGGCCGGCTGGCTCTGCAGCAGGTCGCTGGGCAGCGCTGGCAGGCTGACAGTTTCCTGGAAGAGCTGCCACAGGAGCAGCTCGGGGGCCGCCAGCACCATGGAGCCCACCCAGATGACAGCCAGCTTGGAGAGGATGGACTGGCAGGGCTCCACCTTGGGCGCCTGCAGGGGCCCGGGGCCGGTGGCGGCGTGGAACCGGTCGATGCTCAGAGCACAGAGGCTGAACGTGGCCACGCCCAGAGACGTCACCTGACAGAGAAGAGAGAGAGACGGTGTATAAACGGAAGATAAGGACACTTGGTGGAGGTTAATATTTATTATGAATGAATAAAGCCACTTGTGAAACTATGGAAATGTGGAAGTTAAAACATTTTAGCTAATAGTGGAAACTCTGAATCAGAATCAGAAGCTATTTATTGCCAAGTAGGTTTACACCTACCTGTAATCTGCTCTGGTTATTGGTGCATACAATGAACATAGAAACATAAAAACACAATAAATACACCACACATAAGAAAAACAATAAAAAACAATATATATTTACTCACTATTTACTTCTTATTTACTCACTTTTTCTAATATTTATGCAAAGTAATATTTATTTAGACATAAACATATCTATATAAAAATATATAAAAGATAAAAGATATAAAAAGTGAAGTAAAAAGTGATATGGCAGTGGCAGAGGTTATTTAAAAATTCAAATAACCTCTGCTTATATGACTTATTACCGTTTTTAGATATAAAGTATAAATTAGGGATGGGGGGAAAAATCGATTCAGTTACAAATCGCAATTCTTGTGAATAACGATTTTAAAATCGCCATGCTGCCTCCCAAATCGATTTTTAAAAAAACATATTTATTGGTTTATAGCGGGGGGGATATATGGGGGGAGCAACATCACCCCAGAGCATGTTGATCAGCTCTTGTTTTTGCACAAGAATCTAAACATACCCAAGCACTAGCTTTGCATCGGCTACATGCAAACAACAATAGCCTACTTCTTGTTTATTTCAAAGATTATATTTTAAGTAAACTATTATACATTCTATTTAATTTACCTTTTATTTATTGTTTAAAAGTAGCCTAAGTGGCATACATTTCTTAATCTGTCAGTTTGTGTGCAGTTGACAGGGGCTATACAATAATAGGGCACATTTTTATTTATTTTCTCTATTGGCTGCCCAGCAGTCATTAAGTTAATGTTAATATTTGAAATAAAACTGGTAAAGCTCTAAGTGAATTTGACTGTGTTGTATTTGAAGGAATGATTCAACTTTTTTCCATGGTCCAGTATTTCAAAAAAAAAAAATAACCAAAAGAAATCCCAGGAAATCGTAATATCGAATCGCAATACCCACAGAAATCGCAATACATATCGTATCTCCACCTAAGTATCGTGATCGTATCGTATCGGGAGGTCCCTGCCGATTCCCGTCCCTTGTATAAATCAATTTGAGGCTCTTCAGGTTTTCCTGGTGCACGGAACAGATTCATGCAGCTGCTGAAGTGAAGCAGAACAAGACGTCACACAGATCAACACGGAGCACAGGGGACGTCCTGCTGCTTGAACCCCGAGTTAGAGACTTTCCTCAGTCTTATTGTGAAAGAGAATCCGTCACAATTACAGCAACGAGAGCCTGGCTGAAAACAAACCCCGGCTTTATTTAACCTTTTGAATTCGGCTAGGAGGAAACACCGGGAGCCACGAGAGAACACGGAGTAATTATGTCGTAACAGCTCTCAGGGACAGTTTATCGACGCCTCGTGCACATTAACGCCGCTGATGGTTTTGGCCCAAACCAGAGACTTGTCCTCCTTCTGTCAGAGCTTAATGACTCCAAACAGTTAAAACACAGCTCGAGATAATTAACACCGAGCTCTAATTAGCATGAGAATAGACAAACTAACAGAGTGGCCCAGTGGCAGCTGGCAGCCTGACCCGCTTTCAACTGTTCAATTCAAACTGCTGAAGAGCCTTTTGCCACACGCTAGCAAGAAATAAATTCAAATTCATTAGCATGAAAATAGGTGAAGCGACGGAAGAGGAGAGGGGGGGGCGGCAACCTGGACTCGTTAAAGGCTGTTTAATACAAGCTGGTATTACAAATTAGTCTCACAGGAAATACACTGAAGGCTCCAGTATGCTTCTACGTTCTCCATTTCTCGGAGAGGGCTCCACTGGGGCGAAGAGTCTTTTTGATTTTTACTTCTCCGACCACTGTACGTCGAAACAAATTCACCGCCAAACCCATAGGTGGCGCAACGGAAGACAAGCTCAGAGAAGAGCTGTCCGACATGAAGACGGAGAGTTAGAAAAATCAGAGGTGTACGAAAAGCTCTCCGAGGCGCTCGGAGAGGGCGTTCCACGACGGATAGGGCGGTCTTATCTATCCGTTTTACAAAATACGTACAAGCATAAATTGGCCTTGACGGTCCGATTTACACAATCTGCTGTTAAGGGGCAGGAAGCTTCTGGTTTCCATTTCTAGTTTAACCAACCACGGTTGAGCCGGCGTTGGTTGGCCGCACGTTAACCACTCGCCAATGGACCAAACTAAGAAGCCAAGAAGAAGACGAAGAAGAAGAAGGAGTGAGAAGTAGAAGAACATGTAGAAGTAGAAGTAGAAGGAGTTGAAGAAGACGAAGAAGGAGAAGAAGTAGAAGAACATGTAGAAGTAGAAGAAGTTGAAGAAGACAAAGGAGTAAGAAGTAGAAGAACATGTAGAAGAAGAAATAGAAGAAGTAGAAGAACATGTAGAAGAAGAAATAGAAGAAGTAGAGGAAGACGAAGGAGGAGAAGAAGTAGAAGAACATGTAGAAGTTGAAGAAGTTGAAGAATACGAAGAAGGAGAAGAAGTAGAAGTAGAAGTACATGTAGAAGTAGAAGCAGAAAGAGTTGAGGAAGACGAAGAAGGAGAAGAAGTAGAAGAACATGTAGAAGTAGAAGAAGTTGAAGAAGACAAAGGAGTAAGAAGTAGAACATGTAGAAGAAGAAATAGAAGAAGTAGAAGAACATGTAGAAGAAGAAATAGAAGAAGTAGAGGAAGACGAAGGAGGAGAAGAAGTAGAAGAACATGTAGAAGTTGAAGAAGTTGAAGAATACGAAGAAGGAGAAGAAGTAGAAGTAGAAGTACATGTAGAAGTAGAAGCAGAAAGAGTTGAGGAAGACGAAGAAGGAGAAGAAGTAGAAGAACATGTAGAAGTAGAAGGAGTTGAAGAAGACAAAGAAGGAGTAAGAAGTAGAAGAACATGTAGAAGTAGAAGGAGTTGAGGAAGACGAAGAAGGAGAAGAAGTAGAAGTAGAAGTACATGTAGAAGTAGAAGCAGAAAGAGTTGAGGAAGACGAAGAAGGAGAAGAAGTAGAAGAACATGTAGAAGTAGAGGTAGAAGGAGTTGAAGAAGACAAAGAAGGAGTAAGAAGTAGAAGAACATGTAGAAAAAGAAGTAGAAGGAGTAGAGGAAGACGAAGAAGGAGAAGAAGTAGAAGAACATGTAGAAGTAGAATGAGTTGAGGAAGACGAAGAAGGAGAAGAAGTAGAAGTAGAAGTACATGTAGAAGTAGAAGCAGAAAGAGTTGAGGAAGACGAAGAAGGAGAAGAAGTAGAAGAACATGTAGAAGTAGAAGTAGAAGGAGTTGAAGAAGACAAAGAAGGAGTAAGAAGTAGAAGAACATGTAGAAAAAGAAGTAGAAGGAGTAGAGGAAGACGAAGAAGGAGAAGAAGTAGAAGAACATGTAGAAGTAGAATGAGTTGAGGAAGACGAAGAAGGAGAAGAAGTAGAAGTAGAAGTACATGTAGAAGTAGAAGCAGAAAGAGTTGAGGAAGACGAAGAAGGAGAAGAAGTAGAAGAACATGTAGAAAAAGAAGTAGAAGGAGTAGAGGAAGACGAAGAAGGAGAAGAAGTAGAAGAACATGTAGAAGTAGAATGAGTTGAGGAAGACGAAGAAGGAGAAGAAGTAGAAGAAGATTGTTATTTTTCATTTAAAGATTTTATTTGATATATTCTCTTTCTTTTCTGTATAACGTTGCATTTGTTTTTTTCTGTTTTTCTTTTTCTGTTGTTACGTTGTGTTTTTTTTTTTTTTTTTTTTCCTGAAGTTATATTGCCCAATCCATGTCTGTCTGGACACATTGGTTTTGATTGTTGTACTCATGTTTACCTCCTGTCTCTGTAATGTCCATTCAGCATTGCACTTATATAGATTGAAAATCCTTCAATAAACAGATTTTGATTTGAAAAGAAATATATAAATAAACGATACGAATTTAGAAGAACATGTAGAAGTAGAAGTAGAAGAAGTTGAAGAAGACGGAGTAAGAAGGAGTAAGAAGGAGTAAACCGTGTGGAGAAAAGAGGCGGAGCACACACCTCAGCTAGTTTTTTAATTGATCCTCATTCGTATGGAGGAAGTCGTTAGTAGAGATTAGCTCAAAATCTCATCTGGACCCAAAACACCGACAAAAAGTATCGTGGTTTGTGTTTTGTTCGGAGAAACGTTGGACTCTCGTGTGGGACAAATAAATGTATCTTAATCTCAGGAAACTCGTGGGACGGTGGACAGAAGACAGAGTCCTGGCCCGGACAGACAGGGGGTCCACCAGAAGACCCCAAATATAGGCCGTTGCCCCCGGAGTCTGATTGGTTGGGACGACGGTCTCAGCTCTAAATGCATTACGTGAACCTCTGATCTTTTGGAAATGTGTGTGCACAGTATCATTGTGCAGGATTTTTGTTAACTGTTGTTTTTCGTTTGCAAATTGTTTCATTATAATTAATTTATTGATTAGTTGATTTTATTACACTTTATTTACAGTTAATTGCTTAATTGAAAACATAATTGGCAGCCTAAAAACAACCTTGATTATGTGTATGTTATAAAATGTGATATATCTATACACCTGTATATGGGTAGTTGACAAATAAGGGTGAAACAGTATTTTTTTAAACACAGATTAATGAGGATTACAGTTGTATGAAATTATAATTTTCAAATGCTGAATTTTTTTAAACTGCTAGTGTTCCATGGATTTTTTGTATAATCATAATAATGTTATTTTGCTGTAAAAACTAATATACTAGTTTTGTGCATATTAAAAGCTAATATTAATAAAGTCATTATATACAATATAATGCCAAGGCAGTTATAACCTGCTCCATATATTTCTGGTTTATTTTGTTAATATGTAAGTTTAATGCTTCACCTATGTTACGGTCACACCGCAGGACATTTTGCGTATTTACCTTAAAATATAATCAAAACATAACAGATATTTCATACAAAATCATAAGTTTAAAACAAAGTACCACAATATGCATCACATCCATGTGTTTTTTATGTGGTTAAATGCATCTAAATAGACATTTACACTTAGTTACAGAAAAATCATGCGTCATGTCATTCACCCATATATTGTTGTCTTACTGTATACATTGTTGGTTGATGTCAGATTGTTGTTTTATGTTTTATGTACAGTGCACCAACCACACCAAGGCAATTTTCTGTATGTACAAATATACTTGGCAAATTAAAAAATTCTGATTCTGATATAAACTCTCTCCAGTTTTTTTTTCCCATTTTCAGTCTGATTCTGATTCAGCAGCCGATCAGAATTCTCCGTCTCTCTGTGTCTCGTTGGAAACTCTGCAGCTGTAAACAAACAGCCCAGCTGCTGTTTACTACATTTGTGTATTTCACCGTTTGTCTCTGAGCTGCAGAAGAAGAGTCGCTTCACGGTGGGCGACCCCCCCCGGCCCCCCCGATCACAACAGACGGGTGAAGTGTCCATAACAGCTCGTCTGTTCTAAGTAAAAGACTCAGAGAGTGAGGAGCATGGAGACACAATCAGGCCTTTCACCACAGTGTGTTTATTAAACTTCAGAATGAGTCCATCGTGGGGGGGGGGGGGGTGACAACAACAGTGACAGTGTGAAACCAGGCTGTTGATCATCAGAAGAACTTGTTTGTTTTAACTGTTAAAACGTGTTGGATTCATTTTCCATCTCACAGCTGCAGATTCATATTCTCACAGTTCTGGTCCAGTCTCTCGTTTGAGTTTCTCTGAAGTGAGAGATTTTAATATTACTGTAAATTAACTATAATCTGGTTTTGTCCTGCAGGTGTGATAAATAAATAATCTTTTCCGTCTCTAATAAGACTTGGGATTTTGGAAAAATGTGATGAGCATTTCTCACTATAACTTTAAATGCTTTGTTATGGATCATTGTAATATCTCTCTGACGTCAAGTCGAGTCTCTGAGGACTGTAACGGTTGTTTTGAATATTTTGTTCTTTCTCTTTAAAAGGTGTTTTGAGCAGCATATTTGTTTTGAGTATTTTGTGGATCAGTAGTGTCACTTTGCTTTAAGTCGTAATATTTTATGGATAATTTTAGCATCCCTGTGAATTTGTTTTGATTCTTTGAAGCTCATTCTGGTTGTTAATGGAGTCAATGGCGTCTCTTGACGTAGTTGCCTTTATGGATCATCCTAGTATCAGTGGTGTCTCTATGTTTTATGGATAATTTTAGCATCATAGTGGAGGAATTCTGAGCCTCTTTGTGGTCATTATGGATTTTTATTAAACATGACAGTTCTCAAATGCCGAGTATGAACTGAGCAGGCTGAGCCGGGAAGAGGAGGCAGATCCAGTGGATGGAGGAGCTGCACCTTGATGTTGGTTGCCACTCGCCAATGGACCAAACTAAGAAGCCGAGAAGACGACGAAGAAGAAGAAGAAGGAGTAGAAGTAGAAGAACATGCAGATGATAGAAGAAGTTGAAGAAGACGAAGGAGTAGAAGTAGAAGAACATGTAGAAGAAGTTGAAGAAGTAGAAGTAGTGGTAGAAGTAGAAGAAGGAGTAAGAAGGAGTAGAAGAACATGTAGAAGTAGAAGAAATTGAAGAAGACAAAGACGGAGCAAGAAGGAGTAGACGAACATGTAGAAGTAGAAGTAGAAGAAGTTGGAGAAGACGAAGACGGAGCAAGGAGTAGAAGAACATGTAGAAGTAGAAGTTGAAGAAGACGAAGAAGGAGTAGAAGAACATGTAGAAGTAGAAGAAGAATAAGTTGAAGAAGACGAAGACAGAGCAAGAAGGAGTAGAAGAACATGTAGAAGTAGAAATAGAAGAAGTTGAAGAAGACGAAGAAGGAGTAAGAAGGAGTAGAAGAACATGTAGAAGTAGAAGTAGAAGTTGAAGAAGACGAAGAAGGAGTAGAAGAACATCTAGAAGTAGAAGAAGAATAAGTTGAAGAAGACGAAGACGGAGCAAGAAGGAGTAGAAGAACATGTAGAAGTAGAAGTAGAAGAAGTTTAAGAAGACGAAGAAGATGGATTAGAAGAACATGTAAAAGTAGAAGTAGAAGAAGTTGAAGAAGACGAAGAAGGAGTAGAAGTAGAAGAACATGTAGAAGTAGAAGTTGAAGAAGACGAAGAAGACGATGAAGGAGCAAGAAGGAGTAGAAGAACATGTAGAAGTAGAATAAGAAGAAGAAGAAGTACAAGAAGAAGAAGAAGAAGAAGAAGAAGAAGAAGAAGAAGAAGAAGAAGAAGAAGAAGAAGAAGAAGAAGAAGAAGTACAAGTAGATGTAGTAGAAGAAGAGGAACCAGAACACCTGTGTGACCTTCTCACCTCCAGGTAGGGCACCAGCCGACAGGACAGGTCTCCTAGCAGCCTCTTGAGAGTGAGCTGGTGGAACACGACCACCGGGAGGCAGAAGAACAGAACCAGGAAGTCGCACAGCGCCACGCCGGCCAGCACGCAGTTCCAGGCGCTCTTCAGGTAGAAGTTGTGCCAGACGATGCACATGAGGGCGAGGTTCCCCACGATGCCCACCGCGAACAGGACCAGCGCCAGCAGCATGACGGCGTAGGCCCAGTAAGCTCCGTCCCACACCGGGAGCAGCGGGTGGAGGAGCCCGGGCCCGGAGGACCGGTTCCCCGGGGGGCCGGTGCTGCTCCGGCCGGTCCGCGGGGTGGTGAAGAACCCGCTCGGGTCGTCGTAGCGCCGCGGGGGGTCCGGCTCTCTTCTCCCGGAGACCCCATCCTTAGCCCCGCGGGAGACTCGCTTCAGCTCGGCTTCTCTCAGAGTCTGCACCCGGTGAGCAAGCGTCCTCTCCGGGGAGAAGGACTCCTCCAGCCTCGGGGGAGCCTCCGGGTGGAGTTGAGCCTCCGGGTGGAGGTGACGGAGCTCCGGGTGAGCCTCCGGGTGGAGTTGAGCCTCCGGGTGGAGGTGACGGAGCTCCGGGTGAGCCTCCGGGTGGAGTTGAGCCTCCGGGTGGAGGTGACGGAGCTCCGGGTGAGCCTCCGGGTGGAGGTGACGGAGCTCCGGGTGAGCCTCCGGGTGGAGGTGACGGAGCTCAGCACTCTGGACAAAGAGGAGGAACAGCAGAAATAAAACCTGGAACATCTTCACCGCCTGGTCCGTGTTCTTCTTCCTCAGACTGGAGCTGCTGTGGAGGTCCTGAGATGAAGAGGCTCCATGGACGAGCTGGTCCTGAGGAAACTTCTGAGTCTTCTGAGGCTCCTCTTCCTCCTCTTCCTCCTCTTCACATGCTCCTCGTCTGCATCAACACTCAGCTTCCGGCTGTAAACTTCAACATAAATCAAAAACCGGAAATGAAAACTTTTTCCTTTTAATCACGAAAGTCGCTTCAGAAGTTTAAATCTAGTTAAGTTTAGTAAATATTATAAATAAGAAATAATAAAAAGATAAAAACATAAAAAAAAAAAAACGTGTGGCAAAAACCATTAATAGTTTATATGAAAACAAATAAATATTAAAAGTATATATATATATGCTTTAAATACAGAATATCAAAGAGCTAATGTTCCATGCAAACCAGAGCATTTCTAATTCTCTTTTTAATGTAAATAAATGTAAATTTTCGTAACACAAGATAACTACAGGATATTTATTAGAAAACTAAGCACAAGGAGTTTTAATCTGACTTTTTCACATCATCTTCCCAATTTCCTCAAGTAGTAAAAGAGTAAAAGAGTAAACCATCTTCATATTTCTTGGTAATCTGTCCAGTAGTTAATTTAGCTTAAAAACAAACAAACAAGGTGAAAATATCAAAAGTAAATGTATAGAATCTACTGTTCATTATACTTTCCCCACCAGTTTGATGACACAGACCAGAGCTGCAATGATTCATCATTTAATGGAAAACCGGCTGCCTCCAAAATGAACAAAGTAGAACCAACACCTAATTGAAAATTAACATTATAACCTTTATGATTTATTGTATTTAGACCCATTGCGGTGGATCTAATTAACAGGACACCAAATGTATTCTCACAAACACAAAGATTTATTTTCAAATATACAAAATATCATTTCACTTTATTTTAAACCACAAAGTGACACTGAATCCTCTCATCAGAACTACTGTCATGATGAAAAAACCTAAATGAGTCACAATCAAATCAGAACAATCTTATGACATTCTTCAGTTTCAGGCCCAGAGAAACGAGTCGAGAGATGTTTGGAGGATCAAACTGAGAATGAGTAGATAATAGGCCAAGAAATTACTTCCACCCTGAATCCTGAGACAAGAGTCAAAGATAAAATGATGAAGAAATGTTGTCCGACCTTTGATATTCATTTTATTATTAAATTCAATCTCGATTCGTTAGATCCTCTGTATCTGCTGCTGACTCATTCAGGAAACTAACAAGAACAACAGGAGGCTCTGATTGCAAAATATATCTGAGGATTTACTGGAATAAAAAAACACATTTTATATTCTGATGATCTCGATGTTTTGCTTCAAGTCTGCGTCTTCAGCTGCTGTTTGTTCTCTCTCCTGTTGACTGTTGAAATCAGTCTGAGAACAAATCAAACGAGAGGAAATAAATCTGCTAACTGTAAAGTCCAGACCAGAGTAATCAAACTGAAACAGACTTCCCATCATCCTCAGCTCTTCAGGGAGACCTTCAGCTTTCTCCGGGCGTCCTTGTGTTTCTTGCGATACTCCTGCAGAAATATCAACATAGAAATCACCAATTCAGGTTGTAATAAAGTTGAGTCTTTAATAATTCTGGCTTCTGTTAATAACAAAATTTGTTTTGTGGAAATGCTGCTTCAATCTTGAAGTTATATTATTAACAAATATGTGATGTAAACGGCTGTGTACCTGTCTGAGTGTGGTCCTCCGCTCGTCCCACTGCTCCATCTGCTCCTCCAGCTGAGAGGGACGACAGAACAACCTTGGGCCCTCTGATGGAGGTGAAGAGGAGGGAGAAGACATCAACATAACATTTTAAATATACATGATAATTTAACCTGCTTCCAGAACGCTATATGATCAAATCTCCGCATAATGTATGAAGTGCCAAGGTCCCTGATGGAGCTTGAATAATAACACCTCACCTGCCAATCTGCTGTCCTCAGGGTAGAAGAAGAAGAGGAGACCGGTCTTTGCAGGAGTCTCTGCTCTGTTAACAGCAACACAAACACATTCAGACAAGGCTTGATTTGAAAAGACATGAATTATAGAGTCGATCTTCTGTTTTGTAATAAAGTATGGATCGTGTGTGCAGGGAATTTGACAGGATTTGTTCTCAGTTATCCTCACTCTGTGGTTTTAGGTGTAGAACTGATCTGCTCCTCAACCATCTCCTGATCCTCATCCTCCTCCTCCGAGCTGCTGTCTTGGAAACGAGGGTCTTGTTGCCATGACACCTTTGGACCCTGGATATTCTCCACCTTGTACTCTGCTGTTTAGAGAGAGACAGATTACAAATATTTCGTAAAACAAATATTTCCTCCAAGACAGTCTGAGGTAAATATTTGAGATTCAACTTACCCGTTTCTTTACTCTCTTTTTCTGCATCGTCTTCAAAGAAGGAGAATTTAAATCCAGATTCCTGTTTGTCTGCCTCAGCAGAGACGACAGACGTCAATGGAGTCGGCGCCTCTTCTTCTTCATTCCCTCTATTTTCCTCTACCTCTTTTTGGTCCCAGGTTGTCTTCTCTTCTTCCTCTTCTTCTTCTCCTTCTTGTTGTTCTTCTACTTCTTCTTCGGCGATTTCATCCTTTGTCGAACCAAACACGGCCTTCAGGTCTCCAGACACGTCATAATAAATGTCTTTAGAAACCTCCGGGAGCTTCTGAGCCTCCTCCCTCTTCTTCCTCCTGGCCGACTTGCTGTGGAGATCGAAAGACTCTTACTCCACATGATGCAGTTGAGTGTAAATTCTAATTGAATGAGTACTTTGATGGTGTTCTATACGAGGACTTTCAATTGAACTGCAGCAACATTGAGATATGACTCTTTGCATATTGATTTATGGTTTGCCACAAGGCTCAGTCCTGGATCCCATCGTTCTCTAAAGTAGCTTGCAAAGAATTTTAACAACTTCACTCTTTTGACATTTCATCATACGGATTAAATTGACTTAACTGAAAGTCAGTACTGCATGTACTACCACAAATATATAAAAAACATTTTTTTGACAAAGCATTGGTGCTAATACCAATCCAACACATCTTAATTCATAGTTTCCATGTTCGTACCTCTCTTTGTTTTCCTCTGGTTTGGTCTCGAACGCAGCATGTTCCTCTCTGCTCGGGTCGTAGTGCAGCGCCGACACGTCTCTGCAAACACACATTTTCATTTATTCATTCATCTATTGAACGTAACCTGATGAAACACAAAGTTCCAGTTCAGAAGTGGTGCTGGGACCAGTGTGTGTGTGTGTGTGTGTGTGTGGGTCAGACCTGAAGGTCTTGGCTTTGCCGGCAGTCTTGGTGGTGCAGGTTTGTTGGCTGCTGCCGAGGACGCTCTGCATGATGAACAGGTTCTTCTTCCTCTCCTCATCCAGAGCCTCATCATCCTCTGTCATCTTCATCTCTGAATCATAAAACGTTGTTTATTTATGTAAACAAATGGTTTAATAGATGCTGACAGGTTTCATATAAGTGGAAGGAGTTATAAACAATAAAAAAGACAACAGATAACTGGACTCAAATGTTTCTATAATTTGCACCACCTACCCTCACCTGGCTCTTCGTCTTTGCCGTCGTCTTCATCAAGGAAGCGAGAATCCATTCGGAATCGCTCGTCTGCCCCGAAGTGAGACTGTAGCTTCATCAGCTGGACACACACACACAAGCGTCAAACCAATATCAGAAACATGTACGTCACATTATCTTATAAAAATGTTTTATAACTTTAAACCTGGATCAGATATTTATTTTTCTCCAGAGGATAAATCTCTATATTGGGATCTTTGGTGATTTTCTGTTTATTTACACATCTTATTCATTCCGTTCTACAAATTATCTGAGCCCTGTCCGTTCTCCTGATCTGATGATGTGTCTGGACTATGAACAGGACACTTAGATATTAAAATATAAAAGAACAACAGGAGACCTTGTAAGAGGGAACATACAGCGCAGCCTCATGTGAACTCGTCTTCTCACCTTCTGACCGGCTCGACCTTCAAACTCAGGTCTGATGTCAAATCTGCTTCCATCCTGCTCTTCATCACCACCCTCTTCATCATCATCACTGCCGCCAAACAGCTGAGGGCCTGACTGCTTCTGACGCACCTAAATACACACACACAGGGACACACACACAATAATGGAACATGAGGAACTATGAGGCTGCCACAATTTTCAGGCTATTTCAGACTAAATGTTTGTAATAGGTGATAAATGATGAATGAATAAATGATAGAAATAAATTTGCAGGTAGATTTGAACTATTCCTCATCTGAGCTGGTTCTCTCACCTTCTCTTTTGTTTGGCTCTTCTCATTGGCTGAAGCCTCATCATCCGTGGTCTCGTCCTCTGATTCTGATTGGCTGTCCTTGAGCAGGGTCTTCTTTTTTGACTTTGTGACATCTGAGGTTTTCTGCTGCACATCTTCATCATCATTCTCCTCATCATCAGAGCCAAAGACAATATGTTTTCCTGCTCCTGATTTTGGAGTATCCTGATGGAGAATAACGTAATGTGAAAATATTAAATTAATTGTTTACAGGTCTTCCACATCAATGTAAAGCTTGATTTCCTCAGCCTCCAATTACAGATGATTTAAAGATGTATAAGCAGTGCATCCACAGAATTCTCTGATCAGACTGTCAACGAGAACAGACAACATTTAACATGTCTACTATTCTACTAATCTCTAATTATTCTAATAACATCACACTCACCACGTTGGAGAGAGCTCCCTGTATGAGCTTCTTGTGTTCTTCGGCCTCCTTCAGTCTCTGCTGGACGGCAGCGAGTCTCCTCACGTTGGCCTTCCTCTGCTGCTCCTCTTCCTCCTTGGCTCCTAACTTCACCCGGGAGGGAACCTGCACCTCCTCTTCCTCCTCGTCGCTGGAGGAGGAGCAAGAGGAAGAGGACGACTTGCTGTGAGGAACAGGGGGAGTTGCTTTTTTCCCAACAACTTTGGAAGAGACAATCTCTCGTTCGTCCTCATCTTCCTCACCGGAGGAGCTGGAGGAGCTGGAGGATGAAGGTAAAGTCTTTGCTGATGGAACAGCCCGACTGGCCTTCTTCAGTTTCTCAGTATTTACAGCAGATTTATTTTGAACTTTGGTAGCAGCCTTGTTCTTCACGACCTTCACGACCTTCACTTCCTCCTCCTCCTCATCATCATCATCATCGCTGCTGGAGGAGGGACTTGTCTCCGGTTTCTTAGTTTTAACAGCAGATTTATTTGGAACTTTAGTAGCAGCCTTCTTCTTCACGACCTCCACCTCCTCCTCCTCCTCTTCACTGCTGGAGGAGGGACTTGTCTCTGGTTTCTCAGTATTAACAGCAGATTTATTTGGAACTTTAGTAGCAGCCTTCTTCTTCACGTTCTTCACGACCTCCACCTCCTCCTCCTCCTCCTCCTCTTCCTCCTCTTCCTCCTCCTCACTGCTCTCTGGCTTCTTTGTTTCTTTGTGTTTTCCTTTGATCAAACTTTTACTGGTTTTGCTCTCAGCTGCTTTCTGGTCCACTTGAGGAGCTTCGGAGTGCAGCTTGTGTTTTTTGACCACACTTCCTGTTCTCTCCTCCTGCTGCTGCTCCTCCTCTCTCTGTCTCTTCTGGCAGTCGTTTGTTTCTAATCCCTTGTACAATGTTTTTGTTCCCTGGAAGGCGGGCAGCATCCCTCTCCTCTTCTTCTTGTCATCATCGCTGCAGTAGCCCTTCATGAGGGAGGCGAGGATCTCCTCTGGCGTTGTGCCTTTCTTGGGTGCGGGTTGTTTTGTGACGCCAGATATGAGGTTAGCTTCTTTTTCGGTGCTGACGCTAGGGATGCTGGGAGCTGTAGTCTCAGAGGTCTGCGTGGCTTCTTCAGCTAGCCTCTGTAGATCAGCCATGGAGATCTCCAGGCGGGTGACGTTAGAAAACATGGCTTCATAATCTTCATCATCATCTTCATCATCATCAGACTCTGAGGAAGAGGACTTCACAACAGGGAGAACTGCTGACTTGCTGTTTTTTTTCTGAGAAGGGGCAGAAGTTATATGATCTTCAGCATCGGCTGAATCCTCCTCCTCCTCCTCTTCCTCCTCCTCCTCCTCTTCTGCTACATGAACTTTACTTTTCCTCTTCACCTTTTTCTTCCTATCCTTGTTGTTCCCTGAGCTGTTTTCTGCAGTGGGCTGTGTCTGTTTCTCTTGCGATGGAGCTGGAGGAGGAAGAACTGGAGGAGGAGGAGGTTTCCTGGATGCAAAGAGTTCATCTGTGTCAGCAGAATCATAGTCGTCCTCGTCTTTCTCACCTGGAAACAGAGAGAAAAACAAATCACATTTCAAAGCACAGGTAGATTTGTTTGGTCACTTGATATTTGCACAGTTCCTTCTTATTTAATTACTATAATTTGTGTGGCCTTGCTTGCCAGCACAGAAACTACAGTCTGGAGGTCAGAGTCAGCAATCTAGACACCTGAACTCTTCTGGCCACCCCCACCCGGTTAAATCCCTGGAACATATCTTAGAAACGGGAGAACAAGCAACTCCACACAAACAGATGATGAGGAGACAGATTCTTAATCTCAAAATAAGTGAAAGCCCAGATGAAAACTCACAGGAACGTCCCGACTTCACCAGGTAGTCTAATCCAACCACTTCCAGTTTATCATCCTCCACTTCCTGGCTCAGTGCAACATGGGAGGTGTTCTGATTGGCCACCAGCATGCGGATTTCGTCGTCCGAATCGTAATCGTAGCTGTTGAAAGGCATCAACCTCCTCAGAGGCGGTCTTTGTTTGGTTGGGAGTTGAAATCCGTTGCTGACAGGTTCAGGTTTGGACTCGGGGACAGGGACAGTGACAGGGACAGTGACAGGGACAGTGATAGGGACAGTGATAGGGACAGTGATAGGGACAGTGATAGGGACAGTGATAGGGACAGGAATGGAATGAACAATCGGCTCCAATCTGAGAGGAAACAACAGGAAGGAGGGATTTAATACGAGCAGAGTGACACATAAAATTCCTAAAACATTTCAAACTAAATACCAAACCGGTGGAACTTCAAGGACCGACTCTGAGTAGCAGAACACATTCCTACCTGGTCGTGCTCACTGCATCACTGGAGCTGGTCACGCTTTTCCGACTCTTTTTGGGTTTTGGTGGCACATATGGAGGGAACTCGCCCCGCCTCTTTTTGCTGATGTCATCGTCCCCTCCCGGCACCTCCCAGGTGAGCTGGGTGACGGGGGTGTGCTGGTCCTCTTCGCCTTTGTCCAGCTTGCGGATGTTGTGGCTGTATTTGGACGGGTCGTAGTTCAGGGTTCGAGCTTTGCTGCCTTTCCGACACCTGAGCTGCAGGATGGGGAGGACTCGTCCAAACTTACTGACCACCCAGTCCTGAAAGCAGAGCAGCCAGAGGAAAGTCAACACCAGGGGACTGTGGAAATCATTTCAACATGCACTGGCCTGGGTAAGACTGAGGATAAAGTCGTAATTTAACACAAAAATAAGACACAATACAGCCCGAAGACAGACAGGAAGCAAGAAAGAGAACTAACCTAATTGTTGTGTATTCCTAGATGTATATATTTGTGTTTTCAGTTCTGACTGTCAAACTATATGATAAAAGTTACATGAGCCAAACCATACATCAGTGACATCGATTCATAGGATACAGCTGTAAAAATGTGTTATAAAAGATGTTTTTATATATATTCTTTCTCAGCTACACTGTAGATGTCCTGTCTTATAGTCTCTCTCTCTCCCTGTGGTCCTGATAGAAACAGGAAGCTGTTGATGACCTGACCTCGTGACCCGGGACTTCGGTCCCTGGCACTGCAGCGTTCATGTGGAAGTTGTCCACGCCGGCTTTGCTCAGGGAGTCGAGCAGCTTCTTCCTCTTGTCTTCAGCTGCAGGCGGCTGCAGGCGCTGCTCCTCCGCCTCCTGACGCTCCTGAGCTAGTCTGAAACACAAAAGTTCAAAATCTCAACCACTCTGGCTTCAGCTTCTCTAATTTAACTGATTAACTCTGTTTGATTTCACTATAAACTGAATAACTGTTTTGACAAATCAAAACATTTGAGGTTGGAGGCTGAGGAGCTATGACAAACCTCTGACTCTTTACAGCTAAATTTATAGATTGATCAATAAGTAATAATTAGCAGATTAGTTTATTTCCTCTTCCTCTCGGTTCAGTCAAGTCCAAAGACTTTCATGGTGAGATGAACCTGGCTTTACCTCTGCAGGTTACTCTCCTTGGCATTTTCAATCTGCAGAGTTCCTCCTTTCCATTTGGATTTGTTCAGCACCGTCATACCTGAGGAGGAAGGAAGTAAACACATGTACTCTTCTGGCATGGTGCCTTACATATAATAATAATACGAGTATTATGCATGATTTAATTTTGTTTCAAGATACTGATACTCAGGAGAAACAAGGGAAACTGATCTTTGAGGTTCTGTTATTCACTCACATCTTTTCAGGTCAGCTTCTGAAATGTTGATGTTGATGTAGCTGAAGGTTTTGTAAGGAACTCCTGCAGGAGAACAGCATCAGTCAGGACACAAGCAGCAGTTGGATTGTAATCAAACAATCAACACTGAGTTTTGATGCCTAAGATTTAAAATTCAAATTACTTAAAACTATGACGTGAATTTAGTTTCGTGCTTCAATAAGATTGCTGTTCATCAGGTGCTTCTCAATTACAGATAACATGCTATCCAACAAAAAAATCTCCTGTTATACCAACCATAATAACTGGGATGAATTGTGTAGTTATAAATAGCGGGTGAATGTCAGTGTCCAATGAATTTCTCACCCTCATCGTCTCTCCTGGTCCGTAGCTCAACATCCTGCACGTCTCCAAACTTCCCGAATCGATCCTTCAGATCCTTCTGAGTGATTGTGTGGCTCAAGCCACCGATGTACAGCCGCTGCATTGCTCCGTTTCCACGACGACGCTGTCACTGCACAACAGTAAACAACACCAGCATCAGCCACCTACCATCACTCCATCAGGCAATAGATGGGAGCAGGGTTTGATGAACCAGAAGGCTTGGACTCTTTGCAGTGCCAGTTAGGTTTGATCAATCAGTTGTAAGTTGATAAACTAGAAATCACAATAATAACAATGAATTAATTGTCAGTTTTAATTCTGTGCTGTATTCAACACCGCAGCAGCATTGGATCAGCCAGGTCCTGCTGCACCTGTATTAGTTACTTCTCATCACATACCCATATAACCAAAAATGTATAATTATAAATCGGACCCCCTTGCTTGATTCAAGTGGTATCCCCCAGAGCTCTCCATTTGGCCCAATCCTGTACAGTATATACATGAATAATCCGCCTTCTGTTTTGGGAAAATGTGTTTTCTTAATGTTTGCCGACAATACTTTTATTTCTCCCCGTGGTAAAGCTGCAGACACGTTTCCATGAAATCTAACCTAAGTCATGTTGAAGTTCACATCCTGGCTTAACCATTGTTATTCGCAGTGGAGTGCATCTAAAACAGAGTTTGTGTATTTATTTTCCAAAATCAACAACATTGAAATACTTAGGGACACACAAACTCCAACCTGGGTTTCAAAACAGCAGATATACATAGACACGGTTTCTAATAAACTCAGAGCTAGGCCATGTACTCAGTATAAAACACTACAGATCAGCTCCTGCAGCCTCCAGAAGAACCATGAAGCTGAAGGAGGCAGATCCCACCCAGCATGCTTCACCAGTGAGACTTCACACCACCACCACCACCACCCCACCTCTCCCAGTTCCACCACCACACTCCCACCAATCCCACTACACTCCTAGTCCCACACACCTGGAGCTACAGGTGCTTATAGCGGAGGAGACTGTGTCGTCACCAACAAATATCCACACATATTATCGCCAGAGAAAAAAGATTCAAATGTTTACCTCACATGTGTCCAGCTGGTGTCACCGTCAACTCTGTCCGGGGCGGTCCAGTCGACTTTCCCGTCCGTGCTTGTCCCCGCAGCCCCTGAAAGGTTCCGATGTGGTGCAATTCGAACTAGAGGGAAATTAAATAAAACATCATGCATTTAAAAAAGAATAATAATAAATTCTATGTAAGCAAATGTTTAGAGAAGATGTTATTAACTGTTCACCGCTAATAAACAACAAGAAACAAATCACTTCCTGATTCATCAAGCTGAAACCACAAGAGGGGACTCTCATAATTTCCTTGTATGACATACATTTGTTTATTGTCTATTAAAATAAATAAACTAATAAATTTACAATTAAAACAAATATATATGACAACTTGCAGTAATTGTATCACCAATGAGGTGCAAAGTTAATCACCGATCTTCACTGAATGATTTGTTTCCCCCTCCGGTTCATGACAAGTGGTATCGTCCACAGGGCGCGATGCTCCAAACTGTTTTGGTTCCTCAGAAAACTGAAGAAACTTTCCTTCTGCTTCTAACTGAGAATTTATCTGATTTAACTGAAAAGTTCGTGTTTAAATAAGTGGACCAGGAAGTTTGAAGGGACTTTAATTCCAGGAAGTGAACGTGACAGCGGAGACGGAAGGTGAGCTTCATTCAAACAGACTTTAGATCGGTCATCACAAAGATGAGAATCATTAACACTGATTAGTTTGGTCTTAAAGTTGTTATTTAACCTTTAAGAGAGTTAGAGTCATCATGACCCACGTTGGTTTTTACACAAATGAACACACATAGGTTAATATATCGATGTCTAATGAACCTTTGTTATTTAACTATTGATGATAATGTGTTTCTGTGAATATGAATATAAGATTAGATTAGAATAGATTCAACGTTATTGTCATTGCACAGTACAAGTACTTATACAACGAAATGCAGTTTAGCATCTAACCAGAAGTGCAAAAAAAGGCAGTAAAAGTGAAGAGTATTGTGCATATTTAAAGTGGAATATGTAAATAAATAAGATATGTACAGTAAGAAATATATATGGAATATGAACAGTATTAAGGTATTGTATGATATAAGAACAATGATACACTATGAGCAAGATAAATATATATATATATAAATATGAATACACTATAGGTGGGATATATGGGTTATATTTTTAATTGTCATAAATGTTCCATCACGTGTCTTTGGGTTTTCAACTTTACAGATCCCTTCCTGGCAAATAATAATAACATCATATTAAAAACTTATGTCTGGTAGGGTTTTCCAAACAAATATTTTTAAAATTCTTGAATTGTCACCTCCCTTTTTTACCGTAATGAAAAATCCAATAGGAAATATATGTGTGTGCATTCATTTTACAAAGTTTACCAGCGCTACACAAGATGTGAATACCTTTACTGAAGTCAGTTGTATTTTCAGTGTAACGCACATATTCGATTGTTTTAAAAAATAATTAAAAATACGTCAGTGCTAACTACTGTAAGTACCAACTAGCAAGACTTTAAACCAATCTCACATAGCCTCCTGCCCCTTCCTGCACATATAGTAGCATAGATTGTGTTTTTGTGTAGTGTATTCATTGTTTTCTGTACCTGTAGATGGAGGAGAACATGTGTGAGGAGAACATGGAGGAGGTGCAAGTGCTGGAGGCTCAGATCGATCAGCTCCGGGCTGAAGTGGCAGAACTGCAGGACCGACAGAAGCAGAACCTCAAGGACATGACGTTCAACTTCAGAGGGAAAATGCAGGACGCACTGTAAGTTTCAAATGTCTTTATTTTTCAACCTGTAGCAACTTCACGTAAACAACCGTGCCAGTAAAAGTCACATATTTTAGATTTAAGCACATTGTCAAGTGAATTTAGGTTGTGTCCAAATTCTATTTGTCATTAATCATGTGAGTAATTTGGGCGTAACAGGCAATGGACTAATTAATCAGAATGTCGCCTCATATTTCATTTAGAAGCAAGTAAGTTGCTGCCCACAGACTTCTGAGGGGGGAGAGGTCAAATCAAATACTTCTATTCATCTCCACAGGTCGTATGTGTGCGGACAGAAGCAGGTGGGGTCGAAGGAGGAGGTGGAGTCCAGGCTGAAGGAGGAGGTGGAGGAGCTGGAGGAGGACCTGAAGCGGCAGACACAGATGAACGGCATCAGTCTGAGCAGCTGCACCACCAAGACGCTGCAGAGCAGTAAGAGAGGATCTGAATCCACAGCCTTCAGCGTTTTCTGACTTTACAAATTAAAATGATCACCGAACCAGTGAAGGAGAATAACCAGGACATTAAAATAATGTAGTAAATCTAATGTACAGTATATGATTGTTGTCATCATAGGTAAACCTCAATTATTGCTTGTTTATTTGGCAGCAAATACAGGTCACCTTTCATTGGGTCCCTCGTGATGTGATAATACTTGAAATTGTGTGATGTGTGTGTCTGTGTGTGTGTGTAGGTAGCAGGAAGTTGGTCCAGCAGCTCTCTGTATCAGGTCACTGTTCTGAACTGGTCTTCCAGGTTGAGTTCCAGCTCTCTGACTTCACGGTGAGTTTGTTTTAACTCTGCCAAGGAGCCTTTATTCACCCCCGTCCCTTTGTTTGTTTGTTTGTTTGTTTGTTTGTTTGTTTGTTTGTTTGTTTGTAAACTAGATTTTGCGAAGCCAACTCAATGGATCAGCACCAAACTTGGCGAAGTGATATGATTTGAGTCCGGGAAGAACCCATTAGATTTTTCATTTTCTTTAACGGTGTTAAATAGGGCATTGGCAACATTTCCCCAGTTTCCCCAGTGAATCATGCATTGTGTGAAACTTGGTGCTGGACTGTTGGGCCTTTGCAGAAGTTTGAGCTCTACTGGGTGACATTCAAGGCTTTTGGCCAAATAGTTCCGTTTCTTTTCTTTAACACTGTGGAAAATGCTTCTGGTAACATGTGACACACTGAGGGACACACTTCACTGGACTGTACTTCAGTGCTGATGCTGTATTCAGCCAGCAGAGGGTGACACAGGTTCACTGACGAGGCATCACTTGCACTGGTAAGAATTTTTTCAGACTTGCAAAAACACTCCAGTATCCGGTCATGTCTCATTCAGAGAGCACAGGAAATGTCAGGTATCAGCCGTGCATCATCTCAGTGAGATCAGGTGAAGTCATGTTTGTGTCGCCAGCAACTAAAAGTCCTCAGGTTTAGATCATCTCTTCAAAATAAAGGTAGACCTCCAGGGTCTTTTTATATATTTCAATCACTCTCGATAAAAGAGAGTTCCAAACAGAGTAATTTATAAATTAGACCGTTAAACATCTTTTATTGATTATGCTCAACAAATGCTTTTGCATAACAGTTTGTGGAGGGAAAAGGCCCAAAGGAAGAACCCATTAAGTTGGAAACAATGTCAAAATTAAGATTTAAATCAGGATCCATTTCATGATAGAATATGAAGAAGTTATATTAAAGTTTTTTGTATATACTTAGTGTTTTGGCCACTTTCTTTCTTTCAGTTTTCAGCCTCCTGGTGAGTTACATGCACATTGTGAACATAATCAGATTTGACCCTTGAAATGTGCCAGTGCTGCACATGTGTAGTCGACACTAATTGTAGTTTTATTTTAGGGAAACTCAGTATTAATCTCGTCTGTGGAACTCCTTCGTGTAGGTCCAGCAGTCTTCTGGTTTTCATTGTCTATTGACTCTTTACCACAACAGCTGGTTTCATTGAATCCCTCTCCTGCGTCTGGCTCATGAAGTGCCATTAAAATCTGAGTTTCTCTTCTGAAGTCTCAACTTGTTTTGATCAAGACATTAATTATTTGGTGCTGCACTTTAGAAACAAAGTCATTTTCTAAACACACACCCTCGCCTCTCAACCTTTTATTATAGTCTGATTAATAGTTGTTTTGTGTTGCAACAATGTTGGCTAGTACAGTTGCCAGTAACTTTAAAAAATGTTTTCAGTGTTGTAACCCACTCAAAACCAATCATATTTATGATTTGTGGATCCTCAAATACGGAATCGCTTTTGTCTTGACATGGAGGAGGATGTTTGAAGGAACATGTGCTTGTTCCATTTCCTCTTAAGAAGATGTGCAAAAAGATTTTGACCTCATGTCTGTGTGATACAATAAAAATAAAAATACACGCAGCAGCTCAACTATGATAGAAACAAATGGACAAACAACTTCATGTCTTTGTTGACTTTTAAAGAAGGAAGGTTCCGATCCGCTGGAGGAATACAGTGGTGTCCACAAGTTTGAGAAGACTGGACAAGGGTTAAATATTAGTGATATCCTGGTTACACTTGCTTAGGGTTGCAAAGGGGCGGAAAGTTTCCATGGGAAGTTAAGCTTGGCGAATTTTGGGAATTTTGAAAAAAAAAAACTACGCAAATTAGACGCTGAGCAATAAAAACATCATTTAAAACTCTATTTTAAAGATGTATGGAATGCAGCACACACTGCACGTTGAGTTTCAACCCTCCACTGTGCATTCTTCCATCACATGCACAGATAACTCCCAGCATCCTTCACTCTACAGCAGGGCTACTGATGCCTGCTGTAGAGTGAAGGACTAGTCAGGTAAGTTTCGATGATATTACTGGGGAAAATATATTAGCATGCTTATTGAGGATTGTTCATCTGTTCATCTAGCCTATTTCCATTCATTTATCCATCAATTGTAAAATATGTTTACCGACGATTCCAATTGTTTGGCTAACTATTTATATCTCTGGCATTGCAGTAGCGATTTTTTACAAACTTTTTTCTCATCTTATTCTACAGAACAATGCCACGTGCACTATCTCATGTGTGGAGACATTTCACCTCATCCAATGTAGAAGGAAAGGCTGTGTACATTTGCAAATACTGTGCAAAGACCTATGTTAAGAATGACACAACGATGCAGAAGCATATAGTCAAGTGCCCAAAGTTTCCTCAGGGCTCAAATCAGCCTATGACACAACAAAATGTTTATATTTATGTCTGTATATGACAAGGTAAATACAGTTAGTATAAATTACCCACAACATTTCCAGTTTATTCCCGTTAATTCCCGTTAATTCCAATGGAATGTTTCCAACTTTGAATATTCCCGGAATTTTGCAACCCTACACTTGCTACAGTGACTTTTCTTCTTGTACCTGAGGTAGAATGATGATGATGATGATGATGTGTTTGCTCTGCAGCTGGATCAGAGATCTCAGAGGACGATCAGTGATCTGAACGTGGTGATGGATGCCGGTGAGCTGAGCAGCCTCGGCAGCTTCCTGTCTGGGTAAGAATGAACGCTTGATGAAAACCTCATCTGACCCTTTACCCTCCTGAGTTTTTCTTGTCACGTGTAAGAGGAATTCAACCTTCCAAGTGATTAACCTTAATGTGATGTAATCCGAGTTTTAAGTATTGTCAAGATTTAAAAAGTACCGGTTTCTAATCAACATTAATCAATCAAATAATCCTGAAGTGTGAGGGTTTCCACAAAATAATCTGCATGCTGGATTTAAGGCTGAAGTTAAAGCTGTCATCTTTATATACAGTCTCTGTTTTGAACTTCTACACCTGTAAACGTGGTGAGGAGCTTCTCATTTAAATATGAGATAACGAAGCACTCGGACGCTCATATTGTTGAACGCGTGTTTACTTCACAATAGTTGTGTAACGACTGAAAAGACGGCGTTTGGAAGAGAGATCTCTGTGTCGAGTGATTTATTTACTGTCTGTTCACTGAGTCCAGCTCTGCATGTTTGATACTGGACATCTCTGCTGTCAGGGTGAAGCGTCCTGTTTAGTTTAACTCAAGAGTTTATTAAAGTAGAAAAACATGTCAGATGAGCGTCTTCCAGCTGAATCCTCTCACCCACACGTCGTCTCTCTCTTCATCCCACAAACAACCCACCTCTCCTGCAGCGGACCACACAGGTGCAACTCATTACACTTATAATGGCTGCGTTCCATTGAGGTGTGCTGGTTTTCTGGCACACTTACCCGTAAACAGAGCGCTGCCATCGCTGATATTGGTTTCACCTGTTTGAGCTGTGACTGCTCAGAATACCTGAGCTGCATCTGCTATATTGAGATTTACTCTCCTGTATCCTGAGGATTAATCCCTGTTACTTTCCTACCAGGTGCTTTTTTACACCGTGTCGAAAAACACCTCAGTGTTACAGATGGTGTTTCAGAACAGAATCTCTGTTTCATCGTTTATTCTGAATTTCTAAAGTGGCGTAAAGAAACTCTTGTTCTCCAGACCATAACCTGAGTGTGGGAAATTATTCTCAAAAGTCCAAATTCTCTTCTGTTGATTAAGGCACAGTGAAGGAATAAATATAAATAAATAAATATGAAACGGAGCCTGAGTTACTAGACATTTTTTAAGACCTCTACTGATATTTAATTTTTGTTTTAAAAAAAATCCAGTATCTGGATCGGCACTGAAATCAATCAAGCCCATATATAAATGAATCAATAAATAAATAAATAATCAATCAATCCAATGTATTAAAAGGTTAAACGTAGAAACCTCAGAGATCCACATGTGCCTGATCCCAGGACGGACAGTAGTACAATATATGTTGCGTATAACTGACAACTTTATCAAAATAACAATATTTACAACATCAAAATAGTTTTTAACATGATGGAGAAGTGTGTCAATGTCACATGTTAGAAAGTGTCTGATAGAGATGAAGGGAGGAGCAAATCCAACGGGAATTGAGGACTTATTGTTATAGTAATAGTAGAATATGTGGGTAAGTGTATTGTATATCAAGCAGTCTTGTAGTTAATCATAGTCCACGATCAGCCGCCACCATCAGGATCCACTACCACACAAATAAATCCTCTAAACACGACAGATCCACGAATTACTCCCTGGGGAAATGGTGGAAATGTCAAAGTGTCACAATCATAAAAAATAATGGATTCTTTCTTGGTCCATGTCCCATCTTTCCATTCAGTTTCATGGAATCAAATTGATGGCTTTTGCATAATCCTGCTGACAAACAGCAGAGGGTGTTGACTGTATGATGGCTGATATCTTTCTACCAGAAACCCAGGATATCAACATATTAGATCTCTTGAATTTGGTTCTTAAAGATTAGTGACTGAGATTTGCCGTTCATTTTACAGCATATAACTAAACTGCTCAGTTCTCTCTGTGTTATTGAGACTGTCTTTCTAAATGACCTCTAACATATCGGTGACATTTCTGTATTTACATATAATTGTCAACTGACACAGATGTGGATAAATATCAACTGCATTGCTATTATCATTTATTAACACGTACTATTTTTACCAAGTGGTAGGATCAGGCAGCATGTGGAGGGGATTTAGATGTTGGAAGCGTTAACATCATATGATTTATAGTGTCTAAAAATATTCACAAGTGCTGTTTAAAATTTGGATGAAGGAAAATCCTGCATTGACACTGAATGAATAGGAATTGTTAAATGTTCCCACCGTGCAGCCGTGACTCTTTGGTGACCTCCAGTGTAACGTTCACAGACACCAGGCGCATCAGCCTGGTTCCTCACTTCTATAAGATCCAAGTGATGCCCTAACTCCGTTGAAAAATATAGATGAAATGTTTATATGTGTTCAGTTTATGCGCCCAGGTGCATTTTCTCCTCTTAAAAACACCGTGTGGCAGAAAGCGTCTGTTCCCTCGGTGGATCAGCGCCACAGACCTGAAGTCTGGTTTGCTCTATATCGGAGGCCAAACCACATCTGGATCTTATGGTCCAGTCTGCAGAGTCTGGCAGGAGACCGATGGAAAAATCCTGGAGATAATGATTCTGACACACTGCTGCCTTCTCTCTACATTTGTGTGTGTGTGAGAGAGAAAGGGAATAAGTGTTTAACAGTCCAAATCAGACTCTGAACTGTTTAAAATAAACACGGACTGTGGGACATATTTATTTATTCTTTTGTTTGGACACATCTGTCCTGGTCGTAACTCGCACAGGCAGTGTAGTGAAAGCACCGTGTCACTTCAGCCTCAGTCGGTCAGTGTCACAGAGGATGCACCCGGCCGCAGTGTGACGGGTGGCACCCGGGTAAAGCGTGCAGGAGGAAGCACCTAACGTAAAAATACAGCTGCAGTTATCACATGTTCTTATTTACCACACATTGACACAGACGTCGGACTTTATCACCAAAAGCTCGATGAAGAAGTGATCCAGGCAGTTACAGTTTCGGTTAAACTGGTCCAGGCCTGAAGGAGATATCAGTCACCTCCTAAGCCAAAAGAAAAGTTTATTTTCAGACATTTTATTTAAAGACATGCATGTATTTTGAACAGTGTAAATAAAAGGTTTTGTATTGTGGTTAAATGTATCTTACATCAGATTTAAAGATCTCAATGTGAAAAATGATTAATTTAACTCAAAAATGGAGCAGGATGAAAAAGTCCATCGACTGGTTCTCTGAAGCACAAACTTTGTTCTGCTGTTGTTGATTGTTCTCTCCCTCATGTGAAGTAACCTGGTGAAAACAGCTTTGTTACCAATAATAAGGATTGAGGATTTATCCCCCCCCCTTAATAGAATGTGATCAGCTCACTCTGTCGGAGGCTTGAGTCCTGCAGCGGCCACAGGTTCTGTTTCGACTTTGCCCATTTCACGCATGAACTGTCCTCAATAAATACAAAAAGGCCCATAAATATATTTAAAAAACAGATTGAAGATTTAATCTTTCTGTACCAGAGCCAGTAAAATAACATCTGAAGTACTGCCATTAAAATGGCAGGTGTGGATGACTTATACTCAGCAGCAGGTTGCTGTCAGTCGATTCACAGAAATGAAATCCATCAAAGCAAAGTGTTCCGTTGATCGACAGCGCAGAATGTTCCTTCTTTGGGATAATCAGCTTAACACCACTGTCTACATACATCACTAGAATCAGGAAACTGATACAGTTGTTCTATTTATAGTTTGACTGGCTTTCTGACAGTTATGATCTTTCAGAAGCAGTTGGACCAAATAGGTTTAATCCAGCAACATCAAACCAGGCACCAGGCTCCATATCTGTCCTCTTGGTAGTGCTCTGTTTTGTGGGAGGGTGCTGCCATGTTTCCATCAGCCCTGTGTGGAATAACAGTCGTCTGGAAAATTCACCCGACTACCGTCTCGCCCTGGGCCCCCGTGGAAAACTCTGGAAAGATTTTGACAGAATGTCCCCGGTTCACTAAGAGGGAATCGGACCAAAACATGTTTTCTTTCTTTGCTATTAGCAATGTACAGAATACTGTAGAATATAAGGAAGCACTATTTATAAACTATACTTCTACAGTCGTTGAGTAGGTAGTTAAGGAATTTATTATTTATTTACTGCTGTTCATCCACATTATTGGAATAATGAGACAAATGTTCAGTTTGCACTGACTGCAGATTGACTGGTCCTGTTATTGTGGAGCATGCTAACACATTAACAATTTATAATCTATCGATAGGTGGCTAAAATTTGACTATATATACCCTGAACATCAGCAGATCAATAACACCATTGTGAGCATGTAAATATAATTTAACATTCTGATTTTAGCAACTAGCTCACTCTGGTAAAGACTGTGAATTGAGGATATCAGTGTTCCAGTGTTAATGAACACCTTCTGGGATTTGGACCTTCACCGATTAATGAAGGACGGACATGATTTTCAGCTTTGAGGAGCAAAACAAACCAATTTTTTCAAATCTTTTTCAACTTTATTGGGTGGTGGAAAGTGAAGGGAGAGGGACATGTCTCTGTCTGGAAGTGAACAGTGGATTTTGCAGTTACTCTATGTGGAAGTGGAAGAGCGCTGTATTCACTCAGCTACCAGGGGAACTTAAAAACAATTTACACTTGTGTACTGTGTCCTTTCAGAGTGGAGGAGAGCAGCGATCTGCTGTTACTCTTCAGGACTCTCAGGACTTTCTCAGACAGATGTGATGATCGCCGCCGAACCTTCCAGCACTTCCAGGTACGTTCAAAACTCACTTTAAACTGGCGTCTTCACCTTCACACACCTGCTCTCCAACTGCTCTCCATGCTGCTAAATCATTTGTGTTTTGTTGTCACATGCCACTCGCTGTTAATACAACCGACTCTGGATTTGGCTGAGTTGAGTTGATGAGTGTCAACAGCAGGATGGCAATAAATGGCAGCATTTTGGCCCAATGGCATTTCCAAAGCTGTTTGTTGATTGTTGTGAGTTTCACCCTCGTCCATCAGAGGAGGAGCCTTGTTGTTGTCTTGTCCAACGAGAGGTCGGAGGGTCAAACCTGGAGGTCTGGGTTTTGTCTTTGTGGTCCACGATGAACTGGCTTCAGGTTTTACATTTTAACTTTCCTGAGATGACCCCACACCACCCACAGTTTCACTCACACTGCTCGGACACTATTGTAGAACTTTAGCTGTAAACTGCTGCATGCATTAAAAATACAATACATCTATCAAAAGATCAGTGTCGTATCATTTCAGTATTTGTTTTAGGTTCAATCAGAATATACAAATGAAGCCTTAAAAACATTGTGTCTCTGTACCCTTTAAAACCGTCTCCTCTATCCGTGCAAGTAACATTAAAATGGTTGATTTCATGAAACTCTTCTCAGATGTTCTGGGAAATTGATCGACAGTTTGGAAACATTTCAATTTTAAGCCAATTTTGGGGTAAATAAGGAGGGAAATACAGAAGCTTTACCGTTGGCTGAGTGATGGATGAATGGTTGTAGCCATCAATATGATAGATACTCTTAGTAGGTACTTAAGATACTATAGCTTCTTTAGACTGATAGACCGGATACTCTTTGCAATGCAATGAATTCATTTTGCAGAAAGACAAGTCTTATTGAGGTGATGCATCATCTCTGAGGTCTTGGTCGGGCTGTCCACAATGAATGGAAGGCAATGCAAAGTCCTAACAAGCTTATCTGTGCAAACACTGTGTATCAGACTGATGAGTAGAGAAGTTCAGATCCATGCAGCGGGTGTGAACCGGTGTGGACGTAGTAAATATCAGCGTGGGACTGTAACGAAGAGGAAGCACTGCCATGTCATAATAAATCACGCTGCAGAGGCAATATGGAATCTATTCTGGTGTTTACTCTGAGAATGTGAAGTTCTGCCAAGTTGGCTGCACTCGAGGAGGATTAACCCACATTTTCCATAACGGCCCTGTGTGCTCGAAACTCTCATTTAGCTTCACTTGCATTTCCTCGAGTGTTATTGAGGAAAAATATCATTCCCTTTGTAACTGTTCAGCTTTAATGTAGGCTGTTCCTTTTAGTCTAATTTCCAGGCCTTAATGACACACAGACTTTAAAATGCATTTGGAGGAATAAACAAATAAAATTAAAAAACTACTAAGCATTCACAAATACAATCCAGGCCAGGAATCTTCACATCTTTGTTGGTGGTAGACCAGGACTTTAACTAGCCAGTCGGTTGGCTACGTACTCGCTTTAAACGACAGACCTTCAGGAGTATGTGGCCAATCACCGATTAGCATTCCTCCGGTGAAGTACTATCTTTAAATCTGTCTACACACAGACACACAAACATGCCGACATCAGCTTCCTTCTAAGGTCTAAACACATGCATGTTAGATTAATTTAACTGTTTCAGACATGAGCACCAGAAAATTGGGTCTAGACATTTTCCACGGTTGCCTTTCTCAAATGAAGAACGCACCAGGAGATTCTCTGGGTCATACGTGTTCACAACAGGACAGTGTCTCCAGCATTCAGGCAAGGGGGGGGGGCACCTTGGTAGAGTTTGCAGGCGGCAGGACATGATGTTTAAATTCTGCTGCCAAGTTACCTGTTTGTGTTTATAGCACATCGACTCTTGGCGTCTTCTTCAATTTGACATCTTTGTCAATGTCCTCTACGTGTATGGCTCCTCTTTTTCCTCCTTAGACATTTGTAATCTCTCAGTTTTGGGTCCACTGTGTGTTAGAAATGTCATCAACACGCTCACTGGGAATTTTCCACGCATTATTCTGCTTTATTCTCACCGGGGATCACGCAGACACTTTCCAGACGTTTCACCTGAGGGCTGGAAGGAGAAGTTCAGACTTCAGTGCATGTCTGAAAGCAGCTTTGGAGAATGAGCATGAATGTTTGTTTGTCTCTATATGTCTGGCCTGGAATACATGGGTGACCTGTTACCCCCCCGCTCATGCATGTCAGCTGGGATTGGCTCTAGCCCTCCAAGCTCTCTATGGATAACAGGTGTAGATAATAGATGATTATGTCTTTGGTTATTCCTTTTCTGCCTGTGCCTACATTTCCCCCAAAATATTAGAAACACGTATCCTTGAGTGTTAAAGAGACGCCAACACATTTTAATTAAAAAAAAGTTTAACTTTATTAAAATATCTTAAAAACCAAGCCATGTCACATACACGTATTCCTGTATACCACTATATTATTCACATCAGTGATAACTTCTTGTTATTACTGGAAGGGAGAAGAGTTAGGGACACAAGCCAGACAGTTTTCAAAAAAGACATTAAAAAAAGATTAATTTTCACATTACTATAGATCATAGCTACGTTGCTCCCCAGGTCACTTCAACTGGAGTCGATAAATTAAAATGAACAAAGTAGAGTTAAGTCACAAGATACTTGAAAGAGCCTGCAGCTGGACTGATTTACTTGGCCATTGCCTCTATGGAGAAACATTAGTAATGGAATAATTATAAGTCAAATGAATTCACACCGTGGGCGAGCAAAGCCCAGAGTGTTGAAATATATGTCTAATTTCTTCTGACAACACTTAATGAGAAAAGTATTTACAGATGATTCCTGTTGGCAGTTCAACGTGTCCTCAGCGTTTGTCTGTTTAGTAACCAAGATTATGCAAAAACTGATCTTCATTCATTATTTGTGAAGAAGCCATAAAATGATATCTGGATAAATGGTGAATCCAGGAATTCTTTTCACCTTTTTTTGGATCTATGCACACATGAGAGATTTTACACTGTACACGATACTTGTTAAAAGCAGCAGAGATATTTAGAAAGTTGCAATAATATCTGTAATTGTGTTGACCTGTGGCTGCAGGTGTGAGTTTGTTCAGTGTAACAAGCAGTTTGTGTTGTTTCCTTCATCCAGGTAGAACAGCGTCAGGTCAAAATTAAACAAAAGGTGGGACTGTCGCTGTGGAGGGCGATGGTGCTTGGCCACTCATTCACATCAGGGTTACATTAGTGCTGCTGGTGATGCGCCACTTGTGTAGAAGACACCTGAGCTGTGGTGTATCTGTCTCTTACGTGTGAATACGTCTGTATGCTTCAGACCAAGTGTCTCTTCAGAGTCAGAGTCTCCTTTTCCAACGGCCAAATCAAAGTCTTTGTTAGATCCAAAACAGACAAGCTGACAGAGGTGTAAAAGTATGCAGCTTTTTAACTTTTCCAACTTTTTTAAGCTTTTCCATCCCTTTTTTTCTAAAACACTTTGAAGGAGACACTGTCTGAAAGTGTGCTATTTTGCCCATTTGTATGATTTAATGCACAAAGGAAGAGAGGGATGAGGCCATGAGGCTCTTCACCTCCCTTTCACTAAAGACATTCATAATAAGCTGAAGCACTGATTTTACACAAGGTCAGACAAACTAGTTTGAAGCATATTGATGTCTTCACACCTTCTCAGGTGGTTTTGTACCAATTTATATGACTATTTCTCAGAACTCCTATCTTTTAACTCCACCCATAGACTGATCAAAGCCACCATAGAAGAGTTTGTTTAATTCTTCTCCTTCAGTCCGGTGAATGGTTTCATTTCGACCTGACAATGTCACAAGCTGTTTGTAGGTTTGCTGAAGTAAATCATTGACACAATGGCACCAGTGCCCCGACATCCAGAACGTCACAGTGTCCCCACCCCCTAAGCATTGTGGGAAAACTGCTTCGTCGGAGGGGCTACAGTAAAACATCTGGCTCCTCAGCGGTACCGTCCCACAGGCAGCACCTTCATGCAGGTGAAGCTGTCGGGGAACGTGGACAACACCACCGGGTTCCCGTCCATACGGACCTCACTGAGGCTCAGGCGCAGGTAGTAGGTGTCGTTGGACTTGCAGAAGGTGTCTTTGTTCACCAGGGTGATGTTGTTGTTCTGGTGGAAAAGAAAACAACACATGAATGTAACAGAGTAAATCAAATCTTAGCTTCTGGAGTCACCTTCTGTTCTATCAAAAATGTATAGATGTAATCTATCTAATTAAATGTTCCTACTTGTTCCAACGATTAGATGAATTAGTCAATGTATTTGTGTGTATAAGATGCAAACCTGTAGATGTAAGATCCGAACACTCTCTGGGATTTGTGGAACGGCCTCCAGTTGGTTGTCGGCCAGGAACAGGTTAGTCAGCTTGGTCATTTTCTATTGGGGAAACAAATTCACGTCATGGAGTCTCAGTGGATTAAACAGTTGCCATCGATTGTTAAAGATTAAACCAGATTCACTTGATGGTGACTATCAGCTATATGGATCTGTAACATTTTCAAAAATATGTTGTTTGTTTTCTTTCTGAGTTGAGAGGAAAAGACTGATATCAAGTTTGGAACTGAAGTCTGGATGTGGTTAATTGTGTTTACCCTAAGGACTCACTCCGTAACAATGTGGATCTCATTTGTTTTATTCATAGAAAAACCAGGAAAACAAATGTAAGAGTTTGTGGTTTTAGGGGTTAGGTTAGCAGCTACAAATATCTCTTGTCTAACCACAGCTGTTGGGAACTGTGGTTTTTGGCACAGACGTGCCGATGTGTGGGTTGACCAACAGATGAAGTGGGTTCAGGTCAGCTGTCTAGAAGGTTTTGTGGTCAGGATGGGTAAAAAAAGTGATAAAGCAGGATGCCGACTCATTTACTAATTCACCTCCCTCCCTCCACTTCTATCTCTTTCAGTGTCCCTGGTCCTCTTATGTCCCGGCTGTCAATAATCTGGTCACGGAAATCCACTGTGTTTTGTTGCTGAGCGGAACCTGAAGCTTTTTGGTTGTTATCTCTCTGCAGATCACTTGCTAATCATAGAGATAGATGCACGAGCGTCTGGTTCTGGTTTAAAGTGCTTTGATTTCCCCTCATCCTTTCGTTTCTAGTTTCTCTTGAAAAGTTGGAAGTGATGGTGTGTACCTTGAAAGCGTTTGCTTTGACACCCTTGGTTTTGAGGAGGTTGTTGTTGGCGTTGAAGACGGTGAGCTTGGCAGGAAGCATTGGAAGTTTGACCAGTCGGTTCTCAGCCAGAGACAGCTCCTCCAGCAGGGTGAGTTTAGAGAACGCACCATCTTCAATCTCTGAGATCAGGTTCCCAGTCAAGTCAATCCTCTTCAGAGTCACTGTGGGCAGATGGGGAAAAAAGCAGCTAAGAAACGTGTAGATGTTTTGAATTTCTCACTTACTTTAGGTATCATTAAATGTAAGTATCTCTGTAGCTGTCTGAATATTCAACTTTTTTGCCATTTGCGGATATTCACACAATTTGTTCCTCTGCAGATCATTGCACTCCAGCAAAAATCCCAGATATAAAATATAACCCAGATAATCAGCAAAAACGTCGGACCTAGATTCTGTAGCTCTGGTCATGTGATGCAGATGGTCTTCTAAGACTCACCAATTTCAGAAAAGTCTTTGGTTTTGATCTTTCTGATCTTGTTGAAGCGGGCGTACAGGTAGGCCGTCTCTTTGGGCATCATGGGAACAGCAGTCATGTCTGGAGAGACCTCCTCACAGTACACAGAGCCAGTGAGACACACACACAGCAGGCAGGTGGGCAGGTCTGCAACACAGAGTCAACACACAGACATCAGGCCCTGAGTGATCTGACTGATGCAGGTAGGATGGGAATCAGGTCTCTCTCTCACCTGAAGTGTCTGCTCCCTCAGAGATCGAGCTGTCATCAGGCTCATCAGCAGGAGGCAGGTCCCGCTGCAGGAGAACACACGGCCGGTTCATTTACTCATCAGCACAACACGTAACACTCTCTGGGTTAGGAGGAGTTACTCCTGACCATAGCACTAGAAGCTCTCCTGCCCTGACAAGCATAGGAGGACAGGCATGGACCCTACTTGGCCAGTGATTCACCCTCCACCATCACCCCTAAACCACCTGCCCCCTGCAAAGCTGTCAACCAAAAGAAACACTGACTACGATGAATAATAATACGATTAAATATAAGTTAGCTATTCTTCAGCCAGTACAGTTAAAACAGGTCTGCAGGTGAGGTTTCATGTTGTGGATGAAATGCATGATCGCTGACTTTCTCTTGTCAGACCTGAACCCTGGTTTACACTAAAGTGTGACTGATGTGAATTTTCTGTAAACACTAAACACCTGTGGAGGCTTGTTGGGTCTAATAAGTTATGACTGAGAAGCCGTTCAGACTGTAATGACAGCTGCTTTTGAAAAAGAGTCTATTCTGGTTTGTGTGTTTGTGTGTCGCTTCAAACACAAGTAAGACGTTGAATCTGAATCCAGCCTCAGATCCCGAGTTACAGAGATTACAGATACCACAACACTAAATAGCAGGTTATAAAACTATGTGCCAGCATTTTTCATTACGATATTCAACTGGTCCGTTGTTTCCACTAACTCCATGTAAAAAGTGGAAGAACCTTGTTCATATTACAAAAGTCGTTTGCCAGGAATGTGTGCTTGGATGTATTTGATTGGCCTCTGCAGGTGTGTCCTCGCATGATGTTTCCACAGAAGTGGTTGGATTATTTTCTGCTTTCCTTTGTCCATCGCTGTGATATCACATCAGTCCGCCTGAGAATAATGAGGAGGCTGTGATTTGTGACACAGATCTGTCATCAGCCTGGAAACAGGCTCAGTAAACTTTATTATCATCAATCCAACATTGATTCCTTGGATATATTTGTCAGCAGAGCTCTTAAGCAATCTGCATTACATCCTGCAGCTGTCTTCTCACAGCTGGCTCTGATGTCAGACACTGATGTTCCTCATGAATTATCTGTTGGGGGATAAATAACCATGTCTGGGTTATTCATCCGTTGTTTTTAGCTGTATCTTTGTAGACTTTTGGAGGATGTCATGGATTTCATCCTTCAACCTGAGCAGCTTTGGGCTTGGATCTGAATTCAAATAGCTAAACTGAGGTGCCTGGGTAACTTACATTGCTACTGGGGCTCAGGAATCTTAGAGTTTCCTCCTGCATCAAAGTCTGACTTCAGTCCAGTTAAATGGCTGCAACCAATCAAAGTTTCCCTGAGCAGATTACCAGTCCTCCATCAACTCTGCTTCTGGTCTCTGAATTGATTAGACCAATCAAAACTTTCTACATGCTGGATTAAGACCTCAGCCTAAGTGGTTAGGTTTATCAGCAGGCGGGTTTGGGGTCTGACTCTGAGAGCTCTGGCACACACACAATCTTCTATGAAAAACAGCTGCTCTCAAATTAGGTTTTGACTCAGTAAAACTGAAGAAACATTTCAAAGCCATATTCCCTCACACTCACTTCTTTCCCTCTCACTCTCTGGGTTGTTTGTGGGTTTTTCACATCCTGAAGCTTTTCTCCCAGAGGACGAATGAGACCAGAGTTTGGTTTTGGTTTATCCAAATATTTTTGTGTGGTTAGCTGAGGGTGAGTGTGGTTGATTCAGGGTTTGGCTCATGTGAGGAAAGAACAAGCTAGACATGGCAAGGTGTGTGTAGACGCATAGTTGACTCTCTGGGACCTTTCTCGGTGTAAACACTGACCTTGTTAGCTAACACCTCATTGGTATTCCTCATTGGAACCAGAGCCTGGAGGCAAAACACCATGTCTGAGGTGCTGGGTAAGGTGAAGTGTGAACTTTGAAGTAGAATTAGAGTTGGGCATGAATTGTTTCTTTTATGATTAAGGCTAAGTTATGGTTAGGGGGAACGGACACCAGAGGAATGCAACTTTTAAAAGTATTTCATTAAAGTGTGTGTGTGTGTGTGTGTGTGTGTGTGTGTGTGTGTGTGTGTGTGTGTGTGTGTGTGTGTGTGTGTGTGTGTGTGTGTGTGTGTGTGTGTGTGTGTGTGTGTGTGTGTGTGTGTGTGTGTGTGTGTGTGTGTGTGTGTGTGTGTGTGCATTCATGAATTCATGAATGTACCTGTATCTATTATTTTCTTTCCCTGACATAACATTTTCTTGACTTTAAAAAATTGCAGAATATTATTTCTCTTTTACTTCAGCTCCATTTTACCTCACTAACTCACCAACAGTCACAATTGTAAAGATTGTCTTTTTATATTGTGCTGCAGGTGAGTGGTATAAACACTGATCAAAACAGTTTACTTGCCATTTACTGAAATAAAAGTACAGCTTAGAAGCATAAAATACCTCTAAAGAAAGTATATGAAGAAAAATATAGTAGTGTTTATACAGTATCTATAGTCTAAAGTATAAAGTACAAAAGTAGTATAAATGCACAAATTATAAAACAGGCAATGTCTAATTAAGGTGTATAATTAATTGATTATGTGAAGGCACTGCAAAAATACATAGATTTAAAAGTAAATTGTAGCTTCATTTATTATTCAGAGTTATTGATAATTTCCTGGCAGAAAAGCTTGATTAACATAAATTAGAAAGTTCTTACCCGAGCTCTCCTTGATATGAAATTGTCACTGAAGTATGTGTCCAGCTCGTTGCCAGGTAGAGATCCTGATATCAGCTGCTGGTTCTGGTTAAAGCCTCTGGCCGTGGACGCCATCAGCCAAGGTACCAGCACACAGGTGAATAAGAAAGCCTTCATGCCGTCCGCAGCAGTGTGGTGCTGACACACCAGCTCGCCTCGAAGCCTGAGTGTGGGTCAGTGGTTGCTCTCAGCTACAGCCCCAGTTGGGATGTGTCAAATGACTGGATTTAAAGACTGAACCAGTAGCTTCCAGCAGACTCTTAGCGTTTATAGAGCACAGCACTTAACCCTTCCCTGACCACCCACCATCCATCTGCTCCGAGAGAGAGAGAGACATACACACAGACAAGATGTGCACGGGGAGGTAGACGCACAAAAAAAGACACACACATGGAAAGAGTCAAAAGAGAGAATAAAGTGTCTGTTTTTTTCAGTTAAATGTCCCTTAAATGTGTACAGGAAAAAACACGTTCAGTGAGAACTGCAGAGAAAGCAGAAAAATTGAAAGTTGACAACCACAGTGTGAGTGTGTTTTGTCAGGAGGAATTTCTGTGGTCTCTGCCCAGCCGCTCAGTAATAGCTCGTTATAACCAACCTATGTTTCATTAGGCTACATTCGTTTTTTTCTCTTCTTCTTCACTGGTTCTGTTTCTCTTTGAGCCGTTGGTCAGGCAACACATTTAGCAGCTTTATTCATGTGATAAATTCTGACCAGTAGTAGAATTTTCTTTGGTTTGCGGACAACTCCTCTCAAAGTGACTGATGTTCAGGTTACGCTAGATCTCACTCAGTGCCCACACCACTTTAAAAGGATCAATCCATTTGAATTGTGCAGAAAAAGTGTTTCTCAGCTGAAATGATGACGTTGAAATATCCATAAAGTTGTTAGTGCTCACAACAGGCAGGTAGATATAAAACCAGCAGCTTCTGCTTTATGATAATAATAATGATCACTTTATTTGTTGGGCAGTTATCTACACAATGTGAAAAAGTGCTTCACAAAAACAAATCCATGGCAAAAAGAATGAATTATAATAAAAGGTTCAGTTGAATTTTAAGGGTCAAAATCGTGACATAATAAGGTGAAGAAGACCTAGAATGTATAAAGAGACCCAACAGTTCCCACAATGAGTAACCACTCTACACCTCATTAACTGGAAGAAACCTTTACACTCAGTGTGGGCGGCCATCTGCCTGAAACTATATTAAAAGAATATTGATAATCTTCAATTGTACCTCGGTGTCCTCAGGTGTTTCAGCCTTTTAATCGCGATAACGTTAAAAATCTGAAACCTGATGGTACGATGAGGCTAATGGTAAATCTGACTGTGGACCCGTCACTCGGCTTGATAACCTACTGCCCATCTATCAACCATCCATGTATTTTGGATATCTCTTGGTTATTTATTTTGTATGGACGTGTTGAACAACATCATTATGCATCAAAACACAATATGAGGGAATCTCTACAACAGCTTCAATGCAGTGTTCTGGATTCTTAAGGTCTGGGAAACTACTGTTGAGATAAACAATAGTAACCAACACCCTGTGATGGTTTTGACTTTGATTTGTCACGCATCTGGATGTTAAATTACGTGTGTAATATCCAGGAAATAGATTTAAACTGTGGTTATAAGCATGAAGTGGAGTGGACAGGTTTAGATTAAGTGTGCCCTCATTCCCCTCATAGTTGTAAGGCTATAAAACACTTGCTCAATTGTAGGCATGTGTTTCTCCGTACATTCAGCTTTAATGCGTGTCCTGTTGGTTTTTAAAGTGTTATGTTGTGTGTACAGCCTTAATTTGGGTTTCTCACATACTTAGCTCTGTCTTAACCAACTGAGGAATATGTGAGACCGAAGACAGGACTGTCCCTTCAGCGTCTGCTGCTTCCTTCCTGATGCTGAAGTGTCTTGAATATGAATGTTGTTCTTAAGGTCAGATGCTTCTCGGCTTTCAGAATTTCTAACTTCCTTTCAGCGTTTCTGATGGGTATAATTCATTTGATTGCCTTATATACAGTTACTTAGCAGATAGGCAAACAACTGTGATAAGGTTTGTCCTTTCTTTGCATAGACCTCTTAAAAGTGGAATGGACTTGGAGTTGACAAGCGGTTAGATGCCTCTTCCTCAGCTGGATTGTGCAGCTCTCCGTGGTTGTTCCCAGAACAGATGGGTCATATAGTCTCTCCTGCTTATTATGGGTTTACCCTGAAGTCTCCCTGTAACACGTGGCCAGACAATCTCCAAAAAACGTGTCCAGGCAGACTCCTCATCACATCCCATAACCACCTCCTGAGACTAACGAGGTTCAGTGGTTTTGATTCAGGGAACTTGAGTAATTTGGTTGTAATATTAGGTGTTAATGTCACTTCAGCCCCGTGCACACGATTCCAAGCCAAACCCAAATATTTCCTCTAGGTGTGAACACATGTCACACACTCAGAATCCGGTTGTGTGTTTTGCACGTGTGAAAGGGCAGAGTCTCGAGAATTGGGTCCAGACATTGTTCGAAGTTCACATGTAAAAAACAGGTAGAGTCATATAAATCAGCTACTTCTTAAAATTGAATAAGAGTAATAATGAATATGATAAAAATGCTTCTAAAGAGGGTAGAAGAAGTTGAACAGGTTCTCAGTGATCTGAATGAACTTTAATCACAACAATGATCCCTCGAAGATATTGGGAGAACATTTTGGGCAAGTCATATCTCGGCTCTTTTAATCAGCGATTCTCTAAATGAATAAATAACAGTTAATATAATAAACAAGAAAAAACCCGCCAGAAATGAATCAAAAACAGGATTACTGGAAATGGCAAAGCATGGGAGAAGTTTCCAAAACAGAAAGGCCAAGAGATTCTTAGAATAAAATGGAAGGGACTGTGTTCACTCAGTGTTTTCAACAGCTGCTCCAGTCCAGCTGTTTTCAGGTTGATTTCAACCTTGCTTGTCAAATCAGTGGGAGACGTTGGGCTTCCCCAGAGCACTTCTTGAGAATTTGCTGTTTCTGCCGTTGTCCCAAGACATGGGGAAGCGAAAGGACGAGAGACACTTTTTCTGCATAAACAAGCTGAGTGAAAGACTGAGGTTTCACGGCAAAACAGTTAAATAGAAAACATGTGACTATTTCAGCCTTCAAGAGGAGAGGAAAAAGAAGGGGGCCCAGATATAAACATCCAAGGAACCTGAGCCCGGACTGTTACAGGTGTGTTAGCAATTATGAACACCTTTAAACTTTTACAACTCCGGGAAAAGGGCCAGCAACTGGAGAATGTTTTTACTGTCACAAATTTTCTACACCAGATTTGAGCTGTCAGGGTGGTTTCACTGGTATTCCTCAGCACAATAAAATGGGGGGAACCAATGGTGAAAGCCACCCACAACAACACACTAAACACAAATTACATGTGTCATGCTGACTTGCTCCATGTGTGTTTGTGAACACGAGTGAATCTTTTTAAAAACTTGGATCTGCAGCTCAGGGACAATACTTTGAAAGAATTTTGTCTTCATTTTGTTCACGTATGCTGGAATTTGATCAGGAAATGCTGAGAAGCAAAAGAAAAGTTCTAAATGTAGATGAGATGGTGAATGTATGATTGAACACAACAACCCAGCAAATATTTTGAGATTGAAAAGATGAAAGTCCTAACCTAGACGTCTTAAAATGCATCGAGAGCTTTGATCAATGACTTTTATAAACGCAGTGTTGAAATAGGGTTGGAGAATTTATCAAACTTGTCAAATTACTGACAATATAAACCTTTTTTATATTTGCTTGCATGATCATTTCGAGCAATCTATTGTGTTAATACTGTAAAATTAACCACAATGCCTTCACCTCACTTGATATCTTGTTTGTAAGTATATCTGAATATCATTTCAGTAGAAAGAAACAAGTAAGGAATATACTGACTGCCGTAAGAGAAGATAAAACAGCGGGTTATGTAAAACATCAAACTGTATATATTTCTGTTGTTAACATGAGCTTGGTTTTAGGGTGACAGGTGTAAACGGGCGACATGTAGAAGTCGAGTGAAGCCAGCCTAGACCAAACAACGTGGGGGAATTACCTCCACACACAGACGCCCATTTGACTGCAGAGCTTTCAACGCAGCCGACCACCTGCTTTGGCATTAAGCTGAGTTGGTCTGCATGGGTCTGGCTGACAACTGACATGATGCATTAGCCCTCGACTGAGAGCTCTGTGGGTCGGTCGCGACGGAGCCGTCCGTCAGCTCTGGGGGGCCGCCAGCAAGTTTGGGCCCCACAGAGCGTCTTGTTGTTTAAGCTCAGAAGCTTTCTATCTAATGCAGGTCGAATGTTTTCTTGTTTTTTTATTAAATGGTTTAAAACTATTACTAGAAGTTAACGTATTAGGCTCCATGTGAAGCTAGGAGAATAATCGGACCTGAAGCTAATGATGGTTCATTCTGGACATTAAGCTCTGATAAGTCCAGTGTTAACCACCTGACCAGCACCAGGCAAAGTTGAAGAATAGCTGGTGAAGAAAGAGGAATAGCCAGATGTGTTTTGGTGATGACCAAATCAAAGCTAAAAGAAGAGATTGTATCTCAGCATGTCTTGTTAAAGTTGCCCTCAATCACTGTACATTTTAAACAGTAAAACCACTTTATATATAGTTATAATATTGGTTAGATTCGGGCCCCAAAATGGTTAAGTTTAGATGATCCTATATCGTCAGTTATAGAAATAAAACGGCCATTTTAAAACAGGAAACAACTGCGTGACAGCGATGTCCCATTTCGAGGACTCCTTCAAATGTGGCAGATGAATGTGTCCTTCCATTCCTGAGTAACGAAAGTTCCTTCCTGGGTTTACCGGCTACGAGCTGCCTATCCAGGTGTCTGAGCTGTAAAGTGCCGCTGCTTAAAGTAGCTAACGATGCCAAAGTAAGAGCAGGACAAGGTGGTGAAACGAATCTGAAATCCTCCGTAGACCAGACGTCTCGTTTCGGTTTGTCCTTCACTTGCATGCTCAGCGTCCTCTAAAGGAGGTGGCCCCTTAATGGGGACACAGCTATCGTCTTTCCATCCACCTCAACTTCCTCAAATACTGCCTTCTAAATGCTACTACAGGTAATTAGCTGGGACAGTGCAGTAAGATGGGGTTAGGGTTATGGTTGGTAAGATGCATGAGTTGTCCCCACAGTCGAGTTTCCTCTTTTACAATGTTAAATTAAATTAGTTTCGAGCTCTGTGTTACTGAAGGTCCATCGTTTTCCATTTCTAAGTCTACCTATGCAGGAGAAGTATTCTGTCTCCCTATTTACTGTAGGTTTGAGTCATTTCCCTTATGCTGAGTCTGGGTTCACGTACTGGCTTCCAGCCGTGGAATCCAGTCCCAGAGGATCCGAGGACGACCTGATGGTTAAAACAGAACAAATGGAGCCTCCACAAGGAGACCACCACTTTGGTTTTATTAACAATAGACTTATTATATCCGTAACACTTTCCCCTGAGCGCAGGGTATTATTTTCACTGACATTTAAAATGTCTTTTCCACATAATATCTTTATTAATAGTGAATTTGTTGGCAATTATTTAGTTTCCAAAGAAAAGGGACTTTCTTTTGTAGTATTTTTGACATTATTCCTTCTCCTTAAACACACATAATGTTCCATTGCCTGTAACTTAAGGCCCATTTCCACCTAATATTATACTCATTATCATTATTTATAGTCATTTTACAAGTTAAAGAACTATTCAGTTTGAATGCAGCTTTTTTGTTCCTGTCAAATGTATTCTTGAAGCAAAATGAAGGATCATGTTATACAACTCATTGCTTTGATGACTTGTTTAATTGATGTGTTGTATCACTGTAATGCTGTGTTGAAAAGTACCGTCGAGCATCTACTAGAAACTGCTGTGTCTTCAGGATGAGCCAGATGCAGAGCAGATGTTGGGTTAGGGAGGAAGACCGGATTAATGAGGGATGCTGCTGCACATATGAATCTGTCATGCTACAATTGTTCTGTGTAGGACGGCTGATAAACTGCTGTTAGAATGAAACTATAGTAGGTGCGGGAATTGAACATTCAGGCCTGGACAGTTATCTCCCCAATACAATAGATATATCAGCTTTCTCAGGCTGGAGTGTGGTTGAAATTTGAAGCAAATCCACATTTGGAGTTGAATTGTGTTTTGTTTTCACTACATTCCTCAGTCCCAAAGTATTTTGTGTTAAAAATTATTACTCTTTTCAAACAGGGAGGCCCTGGAGTCTGAGGATCGAGACTGAGTTCTGTTGTTCTCTTGTTCTTTGGCTGAACTGGGCATCGTCCAGCTCAACCTCCCTGAAGGCCGGTGACTGAGTTGAGTCTGAGTTTGAGATAACACCAGGAAGTCTCCTGATTGGTTGTTGCTCTTTCAAAGTGTTCACGCACACACTTTTTTATCGTCAGACCTGTTTAAGCAATTTAACCTTTTTATATTTCAAATCCAAAAAAAGCTCCAAGCAATAAATCTCACGTTTTTTTCGGACAGACTAGTTTCTGTTGAAGCCAGTCAGCATTCCTGCCCCCCCGAGCGAGAAGCACAGCTCAAGTATGACTAAGTCAGACTGAATGTAAACTCCGAAAAGTGAAGCCAATGCAAAAGTCTTCTTCAATACAGCATCATGTTCATATTGTAAGTTATGGTCCTGTTTAGAGTCAAATTACAAGCCTTTGGATGAGGATACTGTGTGATTGACAGTTGGTGTCATCCAATGAGGCTTCACCTGAAGGAGCTGGATGTGTGAAGACAAATGTCCGAAGCAGTTGAACCGGATATTAACGGACTTTACTGTTTACTGTAAAGAGCCTGTTCCCAGTTCCCCAAGCCTGGTAGTTCTTATCCCAGCTTGAGGTTTACTATCAGCTCTTTACTCAAACCTCAGAACCCCAGAAGAAGGGACTCCCACTTAGTTCCACTGGGGACGGGTGGCCAGGTCTGTAACTACAGAGATTCAAATGAAATGGAAATTAATGAAATTAAGATTTCCGTTCCTTTGTGATATAAAGGAGGCCAGAATAAGTTAGAATAAACTCTCATTGAGGTCAGCATCTATTAAACTTCATGGTTGGGCTGTAGGGTAAATGCACGTAAACATATTTTACCACCTCGGTGTTCACGAGCGTCCGCTGGAGTCTTTGAGTTGAGTTTAGCTCGCACACTTCTCTTGCACTTATTAGATTGTCCTTGACGGAAGTTGAAAGAACTTTCAATTATCAAACTACTCTTGAGTCCTGTGGAAATGGTTAGAACAATCAAATATATAATAATGTCAAATATAAGTAAATGTTTTCTGGTTCTCATGTGGGGCAGACACAGGACGGAGGTGAGACATGATGAATAAATTGCGTCTTCCATCTGCTTTGGAGATCTGCAGCTTGGTCCTTAGAGGGTTTGTTTAATAAGTCAAGAAATATATTTCAACAAACTGATTTACCAACACATACCTGGAACTGTTAAATTAACAGAGGGAATTCAAATGAATCAGCCACTGAATGATAACCAGTAGCTCTAGAAACCTGTAACCAACACCAGTGTGTAGCTGAGCATCGTTTTAATTTAAGGGGATGGTTGTGCCTTGGCGAGATCCAATTCTAGTTTTATGAATGAGTATTTAAGGACATTGATCAACAGCCTGTTTGAACTATCTAAAAACACATGGACTTGTTGGAGTTGTAAACAAACGAATGCTCCAGTTAAAAAGTGTAAAAAGTGAGTTCCTGGTGAATAGAACAAGTTCTTTTGTTCCCTCTGATCCTTTCTGCTGTCTTGGATCTGTGGGCGGTTGGCAGTGTTGGTGTCTTGATGATGGTCTCTGTTGGTACTGGACTCACAGAAACCAGCGCTGATTAAACTGTCAACCGAGACATGACGGTTTGGACTAAACCAGTATGAGACATGTGGAGAGTATTATTGGCTGACTGGGTTCCAGTTTGCGGTGGTACTGGATAGTTGTTCTCTGTTCTCTGATGACTACTGGAGTTGTTATCCCAGCGTTTTTTCCCTCTCTCCCAGAGAGAAGCTGAAGGACAATTTACCGTTAGCTCCGAAGTGATTCACGTTGAATCTGAACCAGTTTACCTATTAAATATCAGGGGTTTACAATCGAGTCCTTGATTATTTTAGTGACCGTGATTCATTTTCCCTCAGGTCTCATTTCACAGCCGAGTGTTTAACATCTTCATCAGTTGGATGATAAAGGCTCTTTGTGTTGTGTTCATCCTGCTGAGAGATAAAAACAGATGGAGCTGGAAGTCAACATTTGTTTCCAGGCTGCTGAGAAGGATTCAGAATAGAATTATGTTTATAAGGGTTTTTTTCTGCTCACCCATGTGAAATAAAGGGATGAGATCAAACACTGGGGCTGAAGGAAAATCCTCCACCGATCAATCCAATCCCACATTTGCATTCTCACATACGAGCCCTCCGGATATCACTTCAGGAGATTATCTGGTGTGCATGTCTGAATGCAAATTTGTTGTTATTAAAACACGTTAAAAATCCTGTTTGTAGTAGGTGGTCTCTGTCTTCATTCTGCGCAGCGTTGAGTTCTTTACCACCTGGAATCAATTCGTTCTTGTTGACTTGTTGAGTTAATGAACCCACTTTAAGCAGTTTATTAATATCCTCGTAACAACTAATGAGTCCCACTTTCTGTCTGACCGTCTTCAGATGAAGTATGATATAATTAAAAATCTGTTAGGGTTAGTGCATGGACACATGGACAGTGTTATTTATTGACTGGTTTCCTGACTGGTTTCCTTTGGGGCGGTATTGCATTGAGGTTCTCTGTTCCCTGATGACGGCAGACAGATGGAGGAGGCTCCCAGGATCACAACACTGTTAAAAGACTGAGTCAAGTTGGTCTGAACATTCAGGTCAAATTAGAATATTTTTTTAATATTTAGAACTAAGATTCACAATTTCCTTCTCACATTGTCTTCGTGCAAACAGTAGAAGTTACATTATCATGAGCACATGAGACATTCCATTGTGTCTCTATTCAGACTTCACGATTTCAAAGTTGAAATAAACGATTTGTTTTGGCATTTTGACTGAAAACTTATGTCACAATTAATTATTTAGTAGTTGCCAATTTTTTTTTTCTGTCGCCTATGGGGAGAATTGAACACACTGTAGTTTGCAAAAATAAAGTAATTCGCTAAATCAATTATTCAATTGCTTCAATTATCTCTTGGATATCTATCGGTGCAGACTGAGGTGCATTGTACTATTGGCCTGTGAATCTGTTGCCATTCTTTCAGTGGATGAATCATAATCCTCCAGCGGAACAGTAGCTCACTCCATCTTCTCCCTACTACAGTTACAGTTCCTCTATATTATTGTTTGTGGTTAAAGCCAATGCATTCTTCATGTGTGTGTGCAGGCAGGGGAATTCTGGGAAGTTCCATGTTAATGTAATTATGTCTGTTTAATGGGACATTGTGGTCGTGAATGTTTCCCTCCGAGCTAATTGTGATGTGGAGTGCACGGCCGTCTCCGCAGCAGTAGACTCCATCTGGATAAAATCTCTTTTTATTGGACTGCTCTTCAAAAGCTCTGGCTTTAGGATCGCTACTGGCTAAAATAACAGCGTCTGTCTTTGGACTTCTCTGTCTGTCTCTTTATTTCTACCCTCCTCTCTGTTTTTGTATTAACGCTGCAGGATACCTGTCTCTCAGGTGTTCAGGCTGTGTAGTGCAGAAATGTCAGTAAATTCTCTGAAAAGATACATAACTCTTGCAAACTGTGAATTCCTTCCTGTCCTATGGAGGAGCCATGAGTCCAGAAATGTGTCTTTTCTTTGATTTACTTGACAAACTCTCTCTGGGAGTTTCTGAGGACCCGAGGAAGTGCAGCATAAACCCATAAGTTGGCTGAGTTGTTCCTGAAGCCTAAAATGAACCCATTTATTTTTATCTACACTCGAAGTGTGAAGCTGATGATGATGTCAGCACTGTGAATAACGACAACCATCTTTTTTTCCTGTGTTGTGTTGTATTTAACAAGAGTCACTAATAAGATATAAATATGCTCATAGGCAGCCAATATATTGGTCAAACTAATTAAAGTTAATGTTATTTGGAATGGACACAAATACATGCACGCATACACACACATGCACACACTGCCATAAACACTAAAACATTTTGCAATTAGTACCACACCTGTGCACCACACATGTATAACTCATATATTGTTTATACCCTCTTCTTCGTCTTCTTCTTGGCAGTTAGCAAACATTTAATTACAATACTGCCCCATTGTGGCAAAAGCAAAGCATAATATACCATCAAGTGCACGGAAATCAAGATGGCAGTCAGATTAACTCTGCATTGAATATTAACGATTAATTGAAAATCACAACTCATCCATCGTAGTTATCAGTTGTTTGCTTGTAAGATAAACTTTTCAGTTTAGAAATACACAGTTAATGTTGCTGAACTCATAATGTGTGACAGTGTCATTGCAGATCCAGACTATTTCTATATTCACGTAATTTATGCTTTATGTAATAATTAATAATTGTAGACAAACATGTATCGTATCATGTAAGTCAGTTTCTTTTTATCTATTTCAGTTTCTTTTTATTTCACCTTTACCTGAATGATGAATCAGGAGAAACACAGGTGTTACAACTGAACAAAATCCTGTGGGTTAAATGTGAAATTAACAGATTCATGGTTTCTCTCCTTGGAACTAATTAATATACATTATACGTATTGATGATAACTGTTAGTTGGTTTAAATAGTTTTTACTACATAAAGAATTCATCTGGTTCAGTGTTAAAACTCAAGTTTGGTAACAACTTCAGTAGCTACTGATTTTTAAGGTGTTTTTATTCCTTTACTTTTTATTTGACTATTTGATGCTTTCAATTACATCTCCCCCTCCTTTCCCCTCTCACACACACACACACACACATGCACACTTACACTCACACACACTCACACACATTCTTCATCGGCCAGGTTTTTCCACTTCAGAGCCAGACAGCAATTGGCGCGTTGTCCCCATTGCTCATTTTTCATGTCAGTCTTTTCTCTGGAGAAAGCACCACGGCTGGGATTCTCTCACATGAACAAACAGGCCTTTCAGTCGTCGCCTCTAAACATTTTAATTCCACTGGCCTCATTTAGCCCTGGCTCTGCTCTGGATGAGCTGCTGGTGTATGTTTCAGTTGTGTGTGTGTTTGTGTGTCTTTTGGGACAGTGAATGTGTGTTGAATGAGAGCCGACAGACTAAGTGTCCAATTTTCTCCAGCTTTTGAGAGTTTTTTTTCTGCGGTGTTGGCACCTTGAAGTGTTTGATTCTTCTGTGAAAGTGTCCACAGACGTCTTGGCAGCCGCTGCCTCACTAGATATTTGGGTTTGTTGGCAGTGAAGCTCTTTCATCCTTGTGTGGGTCTTTATAAATGTGGTCAGGATTACATAATTTTTCTTCATCTTAATGACAAAATAACTTAATTATTTTCCATGTTGTTTTTGGGGCCTTCGATGAGAAACTGTTTTTTATTATTAAGCCAGCTCATTGTGGAAATCCTTTTGAACTTTTACAAAATCATTCTCTGCTATATTATGAGTTTATTGATCTGTAGTGGACTCATTGTATCCCACAATGCATTGTGAAAAGTAGTGTACAACCGACGGTCACTAACCAAACAATACATACTATCATGTATTGTGTTTTTTAATACCTAGTTCAACTTTGACATAACCTATTTACCGTAGTTTAAGCTTGTACTCACACAACTATTGGGAGATTTTTACATAAATATTGGTGTCACGTGACCCTAACTACATTGCAGCCACCCCTGGAGAGTTTCTTTAAGCAATGCTGTGTTAGCTGCATTTATTTTTCCCTTTAGAGAAACAACTCACCTGTAGCTTTCTCGAGGGTACCCTTAAATTAACTAGTTATCATTTCATTATTTAGATGTACTACTGTCTTAATTCTGAAATGAAAAATAAGAGGGTTGGGGGATCATGGGTTCCATTGCCTTTGATTGTTGACATTTTTAATTCAGTTTCAGTCTCTGTTTCACAATCGTTACACTCCCACTTTGAACTATTGGACCAGTAAGTGTTTTAATGGGTGCAACATCCTTTTTAAGAAGGAGATGCTGACATTGTCCTTATTGGAAAGTTAATTAGAATTTTTCTAAAAAGCAGTGTGATATTTCAGTGGGCTTGAATCCATCAGTGAAGTTGTGAAGTGATTGATGAGGCTTCAGGAATCCTTAATCAGAGGTGCTGCTGGGAGCACTGGTCCTCTCCTGCCTAATGACTCTACCAGTGCCCACTCACTCCTGAGTTTATCCTGTAGAAACCTGAACTCCGTCCCCCCCTCTGCCTCCTCTGCCTCGTGTGCTGGCCTCTAACCAGCTTCTTCCAGGATCACAGTATAATCAAGGTCATTCACTCTGAAGACAAACATGTCAAAAATGGCAAACCATGAAATCCTAATGTTTCTCCCAACATTTCCTTAATGGAAAATATTTCATACACTCAAATACCTAATTACCATCAAACTGGAGTTCAGCAGGATTGAGTCTCATTTTTCAACCAACTCATGAATGCTGCCAAGTTTTTAAAATTAAAGCTCAAGTCAATTTATTATGACAAGGCAGATAGGATTGTGAACTTTGTGAACAGCAAGTCTGAAACTAATCTTATTTTAAATAATCCAACTTTGAACTGGTAAAAATACATATTGTAAAAAAATGTGACATCAAATTTGTATTGCAATGTATTGTAATTTATTTGAAATTTCCTCTGACTTTTTAATTTGGCCAATATGGTGTGACTAAAGTTGAGGTTGGGTTTTTGAACTACTGCAGCCAGCCACCAGGGGGCGATCAAGAGGATTCAGCTTCATTTTTGGAGAGCTGTCTTGTCATCCATCTTTATGTGCAGTCCCTGGTCAACATCATTCTCTCTATAGCCTTATGATTGAGATGAGAACCATGTGGGCAGCGGTGGCTCAGGAGTACGTTCACACACCAGAAGGTCGGTGGTTTGATCCCCGGCTCGTTCACTTCTCCTTCCTAAGTGTCCTTGGGCAAAACGCTGACTCCAAACTGCCTCTGATGTTGCTATGTGGTGTGTGACAGATAAAGTGCTGCATAAGGTTGTGCTATATGAATGTATGTGAGTGAATTTGAGCTTTCACTCCAACTTCAGTTGATCAATAATCATAGTGTAATATGACAGGTCCTGATTTATGGGGGTGAAGGGAGGATGAAGAGGAGGGAAAAGGAGGAGAAGAGAGAAGCTTGGAAACTTGTTCTGAATTTGTTATTGTTGGATTTAAAATATTCTAAGTGCAGAGAGGGAGGTGATTTATCTCCTCGGGCTTTTAAAGTCGACATGTGGGGATATTGCATCATTACATCTACTCATGATTAGACGTTGAAATATTGCAGAATCTGATGAAGAGTAGCTCATAATAACAATAAAGTGACAAAATAATGAAGGATGGCGACGACTTATTCCAGTTATGGGAAAATAAGGTGCTTTTATTCTAAGTAAATGAGCCATGATGGTTGAAAGCTGAACTAATTTTTGAATTAGTGTTTCACGGTAAATGAAAAGACCTTTTTCATAGAAGACATTTTCACAGTAGGAATAAAACAGAAGCTGCACCTGGGCCTCTCCACTGTGATAAGTCAAATATTCCACTGTTATAAAGGCTTGAGATTATCCATACTATAGATTACTGATCATAAGTGTTTTATATTTAGGTTTGTACAAGATCATAAAAGGTTTTCGACAAATTTGATGTGTGGCTCTGACTAGTTACTGGATATAACATAATAGTAATGCATTTATATTAAATTATGTAAGAAATGCTGAAAAACAGAAAACAAATATCAACAAATAACTAGAATCGTATCCATTTTAATTAGTTACACACTAGAAACCGTTCTAATGAAGTAGGTCCATATTTTTAAACATCTTTCCACCTCTTAAGAACTGCAGAATGAAAAGATATTCACCTGCTGCTGAATCAGGAGATCCTGGTGCAGCTCTTCTCATTTTAAATGATGCCCCTAGATGTTGGTTTAAACTGAGTCACCATGTGGATTTATTACAGGACTCTGTGTTAAATTGAATTAACACCACTGCTTGCTTTCTCTTGATAAGCCTATAATATATTTTGAGAATAGTGAAACAGCTCTTTATTTCAGGTGAGGCTCCTTCATCATAAATTCAGAAGGACTGAATAAATAGTGAGTTGCATTCAGAAAGTTGTTGGACACTGATACTTTTGCCATTATGAGACAAACCCTGTCATGGGAAAAATTCTGGGAAAGAAGCTGCATTTTTCTCGGCTGCATCCAACATGTGCTCTGATTTAACATTCAAATCGTCCTCATGTCGTTCATGAGCTTAATTTCTGACTTACTTCACCAGCTGAAAGACTTGTGTGTGCAGGACGGGAGGCAGGTAGAGAGAGATCGTGGATGGGTGATGATAAAGTAGAAGTGTGAGAATAGTAAAAGAAAAGGGGGAAGAGAGGTAGAAGTGCTGAAGCTAGGACCGGTTTCTGGCCGTGCGTGTGGCTGTGAGACGTGGCAGAACGAGGCCTGGCCAACCAGCAGATCTGTTCCATATGTTTCCTGGAGAACGAGAGAGAGAGAGAGAGAGGGGCCGATCCCCTCCACCCCACCCACAGCTCTACGAGTCTTCATTTAAAAAGACAAACCAGTCAAACCAACTCATGGAACTGTACTCCAGCTTGGTCCTACTTTCTGTGGACTGCAGGTTTCAGTTCCAGGTGGAGGTAGAGATGATGAAGGCAGCTGGCAGGTGTCGAGTGTCTGGAGCTGGCTGCTGCTCGACAGCCTCGGCCTCCCACAGAGACGCAGAGGAAAAAGAAAACACATTGACTTTGTCCCGTTTTCACACTGGTTTCATCACATTCATTGTTCCCGTGAGTGTGTTTGAATTGCTGCTGTCAGCGAGGCAGGAATGAGTAACTCCTGGTGTCGAGAATCTGTGATCAGCGAAATGTGTTTTGAAGCAGCTTCCAAAAAGACCCAAGATAGTGGCTGTTGAATTTGGCATCGTTTCTGGATAATGGTTGGATTAAAATATGTTTGTCTGTCTAACTGACAGCCCATTGATTTACTAGAGATTGATCTGTCACCAATTAATGACAAACAACAACAGGAAACCACATTAAGGAAGGAGAGGTAGGGAGGTAGCTTGTGTAGCTCGTAGAGTTAAAGCCTCCACCAAGATGATGGACTTTAACTCTTTAGTGTAGAGTGACATCTGCTGGTTGATAAGGGAATAGCTTCACTTACCTCCTACCAGGGAAACCAGAATAAAGTCACTTCTGTCTGGATCGTTCATCAAAACCTTTATCAACTGTTAATTGTTTAATTTTGATTTTGCTTCCAGTTTTCTCAAGCTTGAGCATTTGCTTTGTTTTTATTCTGTTGTAAAAACCGTTGATGAATACAATCAACATCTTACTCTGATTCTGAGCAGGAGATTCTATTATATCCGTCTGCAAATCAGTTTATACAGTTCTGACATTTTAAACATTTTGGAAAAGGAATTTCTAATCTTTGGTATTCAACCATTAAGGTGAGTACTCGGCATATTAAATCAAATCAAATTAATTATTGAGTATAAGAGGATATGACAGTAATTGCTGAAATTATTATATCAAATATGAACTTCTCAACTCCCAACCTACATTCATTAAAAAAATAAGATGAGACTGAAGTTGGGAGGTGATCCAGGTTTATTTAAAGACAGACTAAATAAATATAGCACCATTTTGGACGATAGCACATTGGAATAAACAGGGACAAGTTTAGAAGGAAGATGCTCTCAGACGATCATTACCTGCTTATAATTTCAAAATCAACTGTGGTGGTAATTTGGTTGCTATAGGTTATTAAAACAAACTGAATTCAAGGGGTACATTTCAGATTACAGATTAATCCCCAGCCCTGCAGAGGAAAACGTATAAATCAAGGACAATGTATAATTTCAGTTTCTAAATTAAGACAATACAGACATGCAGTGAGATAATGAAAAACATCGACATAGAGAAAGACACAGGGCTTAAAAGTGACATGTTACACGATAAACCCAGAATCATTGACTGGAAAACATGTGTTAGTTTCAACTGAAGTGGTTTTAAGGCTAAAGTGAATTTTCTGTGATAATTCTATTGTCTCAATTAAAAAAAAGAACTGGCGCCAATATAATACTCTATGTAAAGAAATGACACAAAAAGGTATATTTTGTTTGTTGATATGAAAACAACTTAAATCTTTCTACATAACTGTATCTCATTAAAAGTTGTTTTGATTTTTACATTGAAGGAAAACATTTAAAACGTTTGTCTTTCATGGAAAAAGTCACAAAGAATGTAACACTACTCAAGTTATTGGGTGGTGTTACTCAAAAGGACCAGAGGGAGGCGCTCTACCCCAAGTAAAGTTTACCCAGCAAATGTTGAGGGACAGAGAAAAGACGGATCTCCACCAAGGACGTTATGTTTGTTTGTCAGCAGGATTTTGCAAAAACTACCGAACAGATTTCCACAAATGGGACAAGGATTCATTCAACTTTTCCATGAATCTGAACAAAGCAGCCAAAGCAGATTTTCTAACTTTCTTAAACATGACAAGATTGTTTGTTTGCAATTTCCTTAAATCAATATTTAAACCAATTAAGCATATTTAGAGAGCGGATATGAGTTTGTGCAATTTGGTGCAGCTTTATTGAATTTAAGGGGACTGTTTGGCCTGGTTTCTAGTTTTTGTTATTTTACACATTATCAGCACCAACAGTCGGACTAGATTTTTCTTTTAGTTTTTCTCCCCCTGGCTGAGAACTATCACCATGAACTTAAACACTTAAATGTACAGTTTCATCTTTTCTTTTTTGTTGATCTATTAAAAATTATTTCCAGTTTCTTCCTTATACTGTAACAAGCATATTGGCAGTTCTCCATTCTCTATTTCCCCGGAACTCCTCGTTTTCGCTCTCTACTTCTTTCTGAAGTTCCCGAGCTGCACGCCCCTCCGCCCGGTCACGCAGCGGAAGGTCGCCGGCTGGATGTCCCAGTACTTCACCGGGTTGGCAAACAGGCTGATGCCCGTGTACAGGTTCTTCTTCACACCGGACGTGACGGGACAGAAGTCGTTGACTCCCACACTGTTGATTTTGTTGCCATGGAGGAAAATCACCTGAAGAGACAGAAAGGAATTTTGTTTTTAATCAGATATTTTCCAGCTTTTTATTAGTGCCCACACCATGACAGAGAGTTTCTGATGCTGCCTTCAAGAAAACATTGAAACTCAGAATTATAACCTTTTTCACAAGAAACAACATTTTGGACAGTCTGAACTGGAGAAAACAAACAACCTTACTGTTTCTCTTTATTGCTTACGTGACAACAACATAGTGTAGGTTGTACATTCTCTTTCTTCAACGTCTACATACAGGATATAGCAGTTGATTTAAATTGGTCTATGATGATAAACTCTGGGTCATAACAGGATAATGGGAACAAGGGGGTGCCTGGGCTCAGTTTGAGAAACATGTGCTCCTTCGCCCTGAGAGGAACATTGATTGCAATGACCCACTTGAGTTTGTTCTTTCATGTTATCGAGATACTTTCCTTAAGAGGTTTTCTTGGGTACCTACAGCTGTAAAGAGACTGCAAGCAAATCCAGGACACACTTGAAAAATTACATATTCAGTCTGGCATGATAAAACCATAGGATCCATTAGGAGGAGCTGCAGGAGATGGTCAGGAGGAAGGAGACGAGGTCTGAGCTACTTGTCTAACTTAACTTGCTGCCACTGAAATATTAATCTCTGTGCATCAAGTATAGAGATCTGTCCCGGATATGTTTAGTCTACTTTAGTACGAAGACATTAAGTGAAAAATGGAGACATAAAACATCCAAACTTTTTGATTTGTTGAAATATAAATATGAAAAGCAGATTGTTTGGACACTTTGGCTCAGAGCTGCTCGTCAACCCTCAACCACCGGAGACAGTGACTACATGGTGGAGAACAGATGTCTGTACCTGGAGGTAGCGCAGGGAGCTGAGGCCGGGGGGGACCTTCTTCAGACGGTTGTTGTCCAGGTGCATCTCACGGACGTTTGGGATGCTGACAAAGCTGCCGTTCTCCACAGACTTAATCTGGTTAAAAGCAAGTCCTACCCTGCAAAAGATAGTAACAGGTGTTATCACTGGTTAATGAGAAAGAAATTAGAGGCGGACAACAGATTTAAATATGTACCTATAAATTAAGGTTCAGTGTGAAGACTTTAGTGACATCTAGTGGTGATGTTGCATGCTGCAGCTGAAAACCCCTTACCTCACCCTCCCCTTCAGAACATGAAGGAGAACCTGAGGTAACCTTCAGTTGTCATAAAAACTCAAAAGGTTTAGTTTGTCTAGTATGGGCTCCTGTAAAAAACATGGCTGCCTCCTTAGAGAGGACCCTCAACCGATGTAAATATATCAATGTGTGGTAATATAGATAAAGTGAATGATCTTAAAGGACACACACAATGTTGTATAGTCTTTATATTAAGAATTTGGGTGTTGATTTAGTTTTTTGAATTAAGCGTAACCTCTGAACATTACAATTCATATTTTTCTTGAAATGTCTATCCATTAATATATGTGTAAATGTATATGTGCCTACGATTCGATTACTATTCAAAACTGAATCTGTTTCCCCAGAAACCTTTAAAATACAGAAATTAAATACACTTTTCGTTATATTAACTTGAGAAACGGCCGTGACAGGCTCATTAAAGTGTGGTCATGTCAGATTCTGGGGTAGAATGCGGCTGGTGTTTACCTCTGCAGGTTTTTATATCTGATGAAGTCTTCTACCTCCACCTTAGTGATCTTGTTGTAGTCCAGGCTCATCTCTGTGATGGACGTCGGGAAGTCTGGGAGAAACAAAACAAACACAACCGGTTTAACCTGTCATTTAAGAATACTTGAGTTCATTAGTTGGAAAACAAATCAAAGCATAAATTCGTCAGTTTCATCACATCAGGTGTACAGGTGAGGGTCAGAGTAATAACTGGGTGACTCTAGGAGAAAGTCAAGGTAACAATACATTGTTCACATCAGGAGAAAGTGAGTGTTATTTACCTTTGGGTACGGCCGTTAGTTTGGCCTCTGCGACGCCGAGGTACAGAGTGGACAAGCCGTTGAAAGCTCCCAGCTCCATCCCACTGTTGGCCAGTGGGTTGGCACCCAGCTCTGTTTGGACAGGCACAAAATATCTGGTTTGATTACTAAGGATTCATTATATGTTCTTGCGTCATCCACATACAATGGTGAGTGACTGCTTGATGATGCATGTCCTGGGTTTGAGTGTAAACAAGTAGGACATAATATTGATATGAGTCATGATCCATCTATGCTCTATAACTGCTCTATAACTGCTCTATTACTGCTCTATAACTGCTCTATACTGTTACATCAGTCAAATGAATTGCTGCAGACATTTTGTTGGCAAAGAACCACGAAAACATCTGTTCTTCACAACACTGATCCTTTCTAATCAGAACCCCGGTGCTGAGAGCAGGTCTCACCCAGCACGTGGAGTTTCCTCAGGCCTTTGAACGCGTCCTTCTGGACTCGGTTGATCTTGTTTTCGTGGAAGCGAAGCTCGATGACGTTGGGAGGCAGGTTGGCAGGGATCTCCGTCAGCAGGTTGTAGGACAGATACAGCAGTCGGAGATGGTCCATGTTCCTGAAGGCCTTGGGGTGAATCTTGGAGATCTTGTTGTTGATGAGGAACAGGCCCTGTTGAGAGAGAAAGGAAAAAATGATTCAAACAGAGTTTTTACTGGATCTCCTGAAGCAGATGACGCTGATGTTATGATGACTAACTCAATTAAATTTAACAGCACAGTTTTTTGTTCAGGTATTTGAGATTAAATAGTCTTTTAAACACCTTATTTCAAGGTCAAGGTTAAACTTTCATGCTTGATATCCAACCTGTGCTTGACAGAGAGGAAATATCATTTGGCAACAATTAATGATCAATGTTTATAGCAGCTGAAATCTGTTGTAATGTAAAGCTGTTTTTTGTTTCAAACATATTTACTTTTTGGAGGAGGAATCGGAATTCCTTTTTTGATGTAAATCACTCTCTGTTCTACATTGGTTTTTCTTAGTAAAAAAATACTGTCTGCAGATTCTCACGGTTTGTTGAGTTACATTTAGGAGTTGTAGGCCTTGATGTGGTTTGCTCCCATCTGGATAAACAACAGCTGGATGAAAGACACCCCCCCCTCCTCAGCTGGAAGCTTCATAAAGGAACTGTCATCTCTAGAGGCTGATGGACATGTTTCCTCTTGTCTGGTTCCTTAAAGATCCTTTAGAGCGTCAACAGTTCTCTGGTCTTATTGAGTCTGAATAGACTTGTATTGTTGTTGTGAGAAGTCATTGGTTGAACTCAGGATCTGACGTCATTAATGAATGAATGCAGGGGAAAAAATGTGTTCATTATCTACAACTGTGCGTGTGTGCAGGTGTTAGGTTGTTCTTTGGAACAAGTTATTTTCTTTACCACATAAAATAGATATAATATATCCTTAAATGACTTTATATCCTGTTTCCTGGAACTTGTTTGCTCATGTTTCAATCAGATGGACTGATGTCATTCTTTACTTCCCTGATTCCAGCCATGTGTGTGTTTGATGTTAACATGAAGGGGTTGTGGTGTTTGTCACTATGTGCAATGTAAACCAGCTCTGAATGTCTGTGGAGGGTTTCTTACATAGAGTTTGTTGAGGCCTTTAAAATCGTCCTCCTTGATCTCAGTGATATCATTGTTTTGAAGGTCGATCATCACAGTGTCTTCAGGGATCTTCTCAGGAATGGAGATCAGACCTGTCGGCACAAACACAAATGTCTGATTAGAGACCGGAGTCAAACCTAAACTGATGGAAGTCAGAGCTCAGGGATCTAAAGGTTTAGAAGAGAATACTGAGATATACATTGTTCTTTCTGATTGAAAGTCTGCCAGCAAAGATGAAATAATGATGTATCTGGGTTTTCTTTGATCAAACATGATTAGTTTGTATCAAGACCACGGATCTCTGTTGTCTCTGCACCATACTGTAGTTTAAGAAAGTCTGATTCAAAGGATTGGAACGGTATCAACTGATATATTCATTAAATAACAAAACCCCAGGCTTTTTCCATTTCATCGGGTGGCTGTGCTCATTCTTATAGATAGAATGAAGAGTTCAGACATCCAGAGGGAGAAGGGTTGGTAGTACGTTGGTTCCAGTTGCCCCTGAGACCCTCGTTCCATCCATCTATACTTATCTAACACTATCTGTGAATGCTCAGGATGCATTTCTATCTAGTTTTAAACACACGTGTCAACAGTGGATCCTGAGTGAGTGTGTTCTCACCCTGGTCCGAGCACTGCATCACTCTGGGTGAACAATGGCAACTAGCAGGACAGTTCTCGTCATCATCATCTAAATCGTCATTATCGTCTTCGTCACTATGGCCATCATCATCATCGTCGTCGTCGTCGTGGTCGTCGTCACTGGAATCAGCCATCATGATGTCATAGTTTTTCATGAACTCCATGATGTTGATTGGATGGTAGGGTTTGGCGTTGCCCACCACCAGCAGGCACAGCAGGAGGAAGACCCTCATGGTTAGTGGTCAGTGAAGCAGCGACCAGAGGGAGCTGTAGGGAAAGACAGAGGTCGGGTTAGCTCTCAAATCAGCGGTCAGGATTAGATGTTATGATATTGAGAAGCAGTAGAATCTTGTTTTTCTTGCAGTTTTATTCCAACATCAACAGAATGGAAATACAGAGAGAGTCCTGTAGTTAATGATGAAGCCTGTGCAAGTTGGCCACCTTTTGATATTTAGTCTGTTTTTCTCCACATGGTTTTGAAATACAAAATCTACTCCTACACAATGTTTCAAAAGAGAACAAGGAAATAACAGCGTCTGTTTTTCAGTTTTAGCTTCTTCAGTGTTGAGCACATTGTCTTGATAGGTTCTCAGCTTGCGCCGAAGTGACAGGAACCAGAACCCATCCAAACTCTAGTCCTGTTCCGAGGAGCCAAGTGGACCCGTGAGGCCCGATTCATTGTGTCCTCATTTTTCCACGTCCGAAAACACAAGCTCCCAGTGATGTCTGAATGCAGCTTTACAGCAACATCTGCTGCTGTTTGTAACAGGGACCCCTTGATGGGGTCACAAGAAAAACCTCCAATCACAACAGATCCGGACTGGAGAGATTCAAAACAGATAGTTCTGCAACACAGAAAGGGCATCGGTCCTATTTTGTAAAGATTGTGCTGTTACCTTAATTTCTGAATCGATTTACCTCCTGATCTCCTGACGGCAAAACGAATTTAGCTCTTTAATCACAAGTTATTTGGTTGCACCATCAAACTTTGGGCCCTGTATCTTGAGCCAATACCTGAGTCCAACACTTTCTATATGTTAGATGTTGATTAGAGTTCCTGTGGGTTTGAAAAACTGAACTTACACACATGATACAAGCATTTTGACACTGTCAGTTACTTCTGTTGCTGTTTTTGTCCTGCAGAGCCCAGTGTTAGTTTTGCAGCCTGGTTGAGGAGGGGATAGTTAAAACAGTACTTGGTGAAAGGGCTGAGAAGTCTGAGCGATCACTTTCAGTAAGTGCTGCTCTTTATTTCTATCGGTATTTCCATGAAGCTCTGAAAACATCTATTGGAAAGAAGCTCTTGCAGCCAACACAAATGTTTTGCCAGCTCTCACCTATTCACCATCTGCACTGATTCAGAGAATGATACATATCTTCCTGTATTACGCATTCATGCAGCTTTCTGAGTGAGGCTGACTGCGTCTGCTTTGCTTTCCTCTGGTAATCTTGATGGAGTCTCAGCTCTTTAAGTCGAGCGTTGACTGAAGCCACAAGTATGTGGTGGTGGTGGTGGTTCAGGATCCTGCTGCGACAGCAAATACCGCTGAGCACAGACCCTTCCTCCGAACCCTCGGTCTCTCACTCCACATGTGCACGTTTAGCACAAAAGAGGCTAAATAAAGGGAGATGGACGTAAATCTCACTCCAGTTATAGTAGTGCAGGTAAATAATGTTTCTTCAGAGGTCTGCGGTTCATAAAACATCAAAATCAGAGGGAAGTGACTCCTCTCTGATCTGTCAGGACTCACATACAGTTCCACTTATGACTACAATGATTATTTCAATATTTAATCCTGTTTATCGTCTATTATCATGAAAAATCTGGTCTCCAGTTGATCAGAGTCCAAGATAATGCATATAAAGCGAAACAGCAAATCCTCATCAGAGTAGCTGGAACTAGAAAATGTTTTGCATGTTGATAATTGTTGCTTTATTATAAGATTTGATCCCTGATCTGATCCCTCCTGCCTCCACTAGGACTCCCCTACAGCTCCATCTTCAGACATCTCATTGTTTCTGACCACAACTCCAAAACCTAAATATCCTCAGTTTACAATCATATAAAGTAAAGAAAAACCTGTGGAGGAGCAGGAACCAGAGAATGTTTTTGATATTTTGATAACTTTTGCTTTGGTGATTAAAGTCATTAAATGACAAAATACAATTAATTTTGAGGACAATTAATCTGTAGATCTTTTTCTACTCATCTTGTTATCAATGAATAGTTTCAGTACTAATATAGTAAAGCAGTCACAGATGTGTCTGCTTTGTTCTTGAAATGATTCAGGTGATTCAGATAGTTTCCTCTCATGTGTTTGTACTTAAGACTTAATGACTGTGACTGTACTTCATGGAAAATTACTTAACATTTCTATCTAATGAGATCATTTCATATCATATCATCTAGTGAGATCTACTTTAATCAAGCCTCCAGGAAAGAAATGCACACAATTCAATAACAAATCCATCATCAAAGTCAGATTTAGTCCTTTTTGTTGATTTTAAAACATGATCCATATACACTGGTGATCATTGTTGTGTTGAGCTTATAGAAATAAAAGATTTGCATGCAAATCAAACTCGCATAAACACATAACTTTTCCCTCCAATATAAAAGTTGATTGGCTGATAAAATCAAGATTTTCAAAATACACTTTAACTTCTGCACGACCTTGGAGGTGCCCAGCAGAAACCAACCCTTACATCTCAAAGATGCTGAATTCTAAGAAAATAAAACATGCCAGACCGACCAGATACAAACTAATGCATTAGTTGTTGTGTTGATAAATCCAGGGAGTGTCCTACCTCAGCCGTCAGGTGTGTGTTTGTGTCCTGGTTTAAACCCCGTGCAGTGAGCAGAGCAGCGGCAGGCTCCAGCTGGAAGAGAGTTGGATCCTCAGTCAATACATTTCCAGTGAACAGAGAACAGCATCACCCCCTCTCCAGGAGAAAAAACACAGCCCCCAAACACCCCCACCGACGGGAAAGCTCTTCTGAGAGGGTGAGAGGTTCAGTTTCAGCAAAGAGCTCTCGTCTCTGTGAGATCACAACATCTGTACGTCTCTGTAGGGACTCGATATGAAAAAAGCATTGTTGGGACATAAGTCATGTGCTTTTCATCAGGAGCTTTGATGTGATGCCAGGATAGTTAGCTTCAGGTCTTTATATAGAACATACTGGTGGGTCTGTCACCTCCATTGCTTTCATGACTTGGTGCCATGTCAAATATTTTACATCAGCATGAATGGTTCTTACAGTGAGGCCCATTGGCACTGGGTTAAACCAGGCGAGTGGGACTGTACAGCTGCTGTACACGTTCCTCAGGGAAACCAGTGACAGTCAGAAGGTGGAGGTGGGCTGGTACTGGTACTAACCAGGTGGTGCAAGATGTAATATGTTGTTTTCTTCAAGGTTCCTTAATGTGGCAACGTTAAGGAACCTGAAGAGCGGAGGGTGCCATACGGTAAAGATACACATCTGTACAAGGAGGAGGATGTTTGAGATGTGATCGTCATCATATAAATGATTAATCCCCTATTTACAAGAGAATACACCTTGAGTTGAAATGACAAATAAAAGGACACTGTCAAGTGTCCCTCTACAACTTTACAACTTTGTCCTTAAGGGACGTCTCATACTGCTTTTTTAACTTCCACTGTTTTTCATGTACGCCTCATGGTGCGTTTTTCATTCTCTTTCTTTATTTCAGTTTTCAAATAGTCACTTAACACTAACTTTGTACATATACCTCCCCTCTTTCACTGCAAAGAGGTAAATGAGAACAGATATATAAACATTCAAGACTTGTGATAATACAATATAATACAAAGAAGTGCAATTTTATAAGCAAAACACGCTTCATTTAAATTTCTTGGAATCCATGCAGTCCCCACATGACCCTGAAAGCATAAAGGCTATGGACAATGAATGGATTGATTCCAACTGTATGGAGGAAAGTTAAAATATCCAGAAAATATCTCCTACTCTCATTCTCAATTGATCACTCTGCACTTTTCTCACTCTTTTTTAACAGCGACAGCTCTGTCTTTACTGACCTGATGCTGAACACAGAATCACACAGCTCTGTCTGACTGGAAAAATCATGAGGAAAAGTGAAACAACAGACAACTATGTTTGAATGAATAAAAGACATCACTTTTACGAGAAGAATTTCTAGTTCAAAACACAGATTTCAGTTGTAGACGAAATGAAATAAAGCTGAACTGGAAACAACTGGGATTGTCTCACGCTACAGGAAAATGTGATGAATGATTTGTTAAGACAGATGATTCTTTAGACGTTAAGTCATACTAGCTTAAGGTGGTACAACGATGCCAGTACAGTCAGTGAGAGATGCCAGATTTCTCAGTGTGTTATTACACATTTCCTCCTTAACTCCAGAGCAGAGACAGACGAGAAACGGACGAGACGTTTTGCAATGTCAACGTTATTTATCGTATGTTGATGTGTCTTAACAAGGCACAAAAGGGGAAACCTGAAGCTTTACTTTAAAGGCAGAAATGAGAAATACCTCCCAAGAATGGAAAAGCTAACAGGAGCCTGCTCCCTCGGGGGTTCACGTGTTAAACGATTCTTTTTTCCATTCGCTGCTGGTGTTTTCTGCTGAGCTGAGCTGGAAAAGGCCGAGTGAGGCAACTCATGGTGAAGCCGGACCAGCCAACTATGCCCTGGTTTGGCAAGTGAGGTCAACTGTGACCGTAGCGGCTCTTTTCTTTCTGGTTTCAATGGATCTTCATATTTTCCAAACCCATCACAGATCTGGTGGAATTATTATCGTCAACATGGAGCCTCTCGTGTGTCATGTTCAAAATATTCTTTGAAGGAAATTCCTACACTTAGAAGAATTAAAGAAAATGTGTCTCGTCATTCTCACCATTTCCCCCTAGAACACTGAGATTCATAAAACTAACATTTTAAAACAGATTGAATTACATTACATTGCACACTTGACCCTGTGAATGTCAAAACTACTGTTGCAACACGGAAAAATTGTTATTCCCAGATCATTTCCTTCAAGCTTCATATTTAACAACTTGTGCAAAAACTGAAATTGAAATCTTGTTTCTGTCCCTTTTAGCCCAGATGCTGATCTGTGGGGATTTTTACTGTTTATACCTTAGAAAGCTTCTACTCTTCTTCACTTTTGTCTTCAGAGTTTAAAGCACAGTTCTGCTGATGAACATTTTTAGTTGTTTGTCAAAAATGATAAATTGTGATGTATAATATGGTGTCTCGAGGTTTAACATGACTGTGTAATCAAATGGTCTCTGGTTTGACTCTACTCTTCCTTCACTTCCCGTCTCACACAGATCAAATAGACAGTAATGCCTAAAAATTCTAAAAGTGTTAAGATGTGCTAATTACCAGAGACCATGTTCACCAACTGTTCTTAAGAAAGAATCTTCTTACACAGTTTTATGAAGACTCTGACATTCACCAATACTTTCTCATCAGGGATTTGTTCTTATGCAAGAACAGAATCTACACACACTGAAGAGCACATCACTGAAATGCTCGTGGGAATTGGCGGGCGTTTACCTTTGCTAATTACAAAGACACGGCATTCATCAATATGAGGACACAGATGTGAACAATTCTGCAGTTTAGGAACACGTCATGAATCTGACGTAGAGTTCTCTTAGGAATCTTCTTAAGAACAAATTAGAGAAAACTATTTTCTTTGATCCTGGACTAATTGACACAGTTTCCAGAAATATCCAGAGCATTCAGACGACGGGATGTAGAACATGCAGGAGGCAGGACATGATTTATAAATCCCACTGTGGAAATCAGTGTTTTAGTTTACTGTACATCAACGCTGGTGTCGGCCCTTATTATCAAAAACTCTTGTTTTATTTTTTATCTGTGTCTGCATCTTCTACGTGCAAGGGTCCTCATTTTCCTCCTGAGATCATTTTATTCTTCTAGATCTGGATCCGTCATGTTAGAAAGGTCATCAACATTCACTCGCTGTGAACTTTCCAGGATTCCTTCTGCTGTATTCTGACCTGGACTCACCCGGACATTTTATGGACATTTAATGGAAGATTTACCAGGGGACTGGCAGGAAAAGCAAATCTGACATTTGTGTTCTCACGTTCCAAATGTTCTGAAATCAGCTTAAATGAGTTTTATATTCAGTGGTCACTTTACAATGCAAAATAAAATGCAGCTTCGACAAAAAGCATCAACAATTCACTATTAAAACATCAGAACATTTTTGAGGTTCCCAGTGGAGAGGGAGCGTCCTGATCACCATGACGGAATTTCACATGTAATTTGCTGTTCAATCACAGCTGAAGTTAAACCAGCACTTAGCTGATAATGAACTTCCGCTGTGAGATGAGCTGATAATGAGTCTTTGTCTCAAAAGTCTTAAGGAACCAAGTAAAGAGCTACTACTCTGTGATATGTATGCAGGCCCACATTTATTCCCCCGTTAAAACCTCAGGCCCAGTTCCCAGCTCATAATCACAGCTCCATAACTGTGAGCTGAAACAATACTGTGTCTCGAGCCAGATTTTAAGATTAAAGAACCATTTCCCCCGGACATCGTAGGGATCTGATTGAACTCTGATGTAAAGAGCCCTGAGCTCTGGGAGGACCACTGGTCTTACTGTAAAGCAAACTGTTTGCCTTTGCTCCTCTGTTAATCCTCAAAGTCCAAGACATCTTTTAAAACCTTCGAACTGAAGTTTCTAAGTGGGACATCCAGACAGTTGTCATCTTCTCGTGGGGGGGGGGATATCTCATGAAAGTCTCATATTCCTCAGCTGACTGCTCCGCCGCAGAAAACTTTTAATTCCGAAGCTTTGAATGTCAGAAGAGGGGGGGATCGGTTTGTGGTGGTGTTGGAATTACAGTCTTCAAACTACAAATTAAATGTTTGAGATTACTTCCTGATGTGAGATGGTCTGCGCTCGTGATGGGAGGCGGTCAGGAGGTCCCGTCGCTCTCTGGATCTCATTCTTTCCGAACCCATCAGACGTCTGTGATGTTTCCTCCGTCAGAGCCGTGAGAGCTGAGTCACCGGGGCAACTCGCCGGGCAAGGACTCACCTCGGTGTTGTTGTCGCTGTTCTACCCCGAGAACGTTTAGGTGCCAGGAAACTTTTAATAGAGCTGCGACCTTGGAACTCGCTGTGTTAGCAGCTGCTCAGAGTGTTTCTCAACCCGGCTGCACAACAGACCAGTGTTCAACCTCCTCAGACTTCAGGGACATGTGTAATAATATAACCTGAGTCAAAATAAATACAACATCTGTTGAGTCGTGAGTAAAATGAAATAAATCGTAGTCCTTTCGCCTTTTTAACCATCTCGATTGAGTTCAATGATATTTGAACCAGTCAGTGGAAATATAAGAATAAAGATAATATTTTAGTTGAAATATGGCAGATTATTAATAGAAAATAAAAAAGTATAGTCTCATAAGACCCAAGGTTCTGCACACACTTATGTGTTAGTATAAGTAGCAGTTTAATAATAAAAAATAAAGGCAGGGAAGCAGTCATTTCATATCTTGTGATTTTAATATCACAAGATATTACTTTCTGGTGCCCCTTTCAGTTTTTACCTTAAAACAATTCTCCTTGTTTCAGGATGTTTTACCTCCACCAGGGAAGTTATGTTTCCATCTGTTTGTCAGTTGTTCATCTACTGAACCGATTACCAGGAAACTTGGTGGAAGGTCTTTCAAGAGTTTCACTGAGCCGCGAATGTTGATGAAAACATTCAGACACATTTATGTGGTGGGTATAGATGAGTTGTGTTTAATTTAGTGCAAATTAAAATCTGGATCTAGAGGCTTTAAATGTGGTTTCATTGGGGTGGAGGTTTTTTTCCACCGCTGTATGATCCTAAAAACTGTAATGTTGCCTGAAGCCTGTTTTAATTTAACGGTTGGACTGATGAATCCTTGGCGGAGGTTTGCTCTCTCCTGAGTGCAAATCTAGTTTTGGTCTTTCGCTCCTTAAATGAAGCAAAATCTATTATGAGCAGTTGTATCTACGTCTATAAGTTATAAAAAAGGTCAACTCAATTAGTAGTTTTTCACAATTGTAGTAGAATAAACTTTAGGGGGCTGCAAACCTGAAAATATCCAGTAATCTACGTGAAGAAAAAAAATCTGGGGAGAAAAATATATTTTTCAGCTTTTATTTGATGTAAATCATCTCCTGAACAAAACCTGCTTCTGTGCCTGATAAATCATTTGCTTGGAACAAAAAACAGAACTTGTGGGTGAAGTTTTGAGCTGTGTGTCCTCACCCTGACGAACACTGGTGAGATCATGTGACTACTGAGTATTAGATTGTTCCTTTGTGTCTGATCTGTGACTCTGATCAACACAGCAGCTGTTCACCTCGGCAGAAAAAGCCTTTTCTCTCTTTTCTGCAGGAAAGCTCTGATCTCTGAGCTTCGGCTCATAGACAGAACGTTTTCCAGCTGAGATGGCGACTGTCCAGCATCTGGAAAATGCCCAGAAATCACCAATTGTTGTTTTTATTGCTTTTCTACTTATTTTGTCTGCTTATGATAACCTAATATTTCCAATTTGTCTTACCATAGAAGGGGCTGTGGTTTCTGTCCTCTACACATTTTTTCGCTCTTCTGTTCCAGTTGTCATTTCGATCTGTCGGCTACTGGAATAAACGATCCTAAACCTCAGACTAACAGAGGAAAATATTATGATCAAGTTGGCTTTCCTGCTCTGATAATTACAGCTCTCAGTGACTGTGTGTTGCATGAGGACAGAAGACATGTGAGGCAAAGATCGTGGCATTTTATCATAACTTTCTCTTGAGTCATCTTGGCTTCACCTCATGTCAGGGGACCGAGGTGTTGATTTGGAAACATGAAAATAAATATCATGCCCTCTTCACTGTGTTGACAGGGAAGAGATTCAGGGGCTCTACAGGCACATAATCTAATCCCTTGTTTGGAGAGATGTGACTCATGAGCCTCAGGGGCTGAATATTTGCCTCTATTGTCAACGTGAGTCTAATCCTAAAAATTCTCAAGGTGTTCTGCAGATTCTTATGTAACCTGCTTCCAGACCTCTGACTCACCAGTTATTCAAATACTTTTGTTATTGTGCTCGTTCACAGCAGTTCCCAGAATATGGTGATAGTTTATGATGAGATTCACTGAAACGTGCATTATCTAGGTTTGGTATAACTTTAACTTTGATTTGTAGAGTACTAGTGTTGCCTTGATTTTCATTATACCGTATTAATTTAGAAATCAGACCATTTTCCACATCAGAACACTTTCTCCAATTGTACGAAAATAAAGCTTAAATATCCCTGGTAGAGGTGTTGCCACCTTTTGACATCATGTGGAGTCCGCACAGTAATGATCGTAGAATAAAGCCGTGGAATTAACATCTTTACATAGTGTCTATGGTTTTTATTCACATGTTTTTGAGAACCAGGCAGTACTGGGAACATAGTGATGTTTATTGTACATTATAACATTGTTGAAACAAGTTGACCAAGAGCAACGTGTTTGTAATAACACAAAACGTCTTAACGTAAAGCAAAGTTACAACAGTAAGAGCATTTAATCCACATCTCCCCTGCACACACACACATGAAGGATTTACTCTCCATGAGTTCAGATCCCTTCTTTTATCCACTGTCAAATCTCCTGTTTGCTTATTACTTCACTGCAGCTCGGTTACATACGTTCATGGTTGAAGGATGAACTTAGAGCTAAAGAGCTGAATTATGGTTCCACCACCCAGGAGATTCTTGTGTTGTCTGTGCTGAGGAAATCTGGAAAAGAAAACCCTGAAGTGGAAATTTTACAGTGAGGTAAAGACCTCTGGAACCAGCGGTGTCCCCACAGCTCAGCTCTTATGGAGTTCTTACAGACAACTGAAGGTCAAAGGCTTTTGATTGATTGTCTCTTCAGACCACACCATCCACACAAAGCTCCACAGCAAACGCTCTGCTCATCACAACATTCAGCATTAAATGAAACCACGTCAAAGGATTCCAACACCAGGACGTGCAGCAAACGTTAGAGAACAATTCTGTGTAAAGGGAGGTCCTGGTGGCAGGAAGACAGTTTGGAGCTGAGCCATTAGAGTTGTATTGTGTCCTGAAACTGTTACTTAGTGTTCAATTAGTGTCGTTGGATAAAGTTTAATTTATTATGTTATTATGAAGTGCAGAAAAGTGTCCTTCAGTCCAAAGACAAGGGGGAATAGAGGACAGGTAGCTCTATCTCCAATTTACCCATCATCCCTCTGAATAACAGACTGAAGTGAAACAGCTATTACTGGGAATATAGTTAAAGCACAAAATGGCCAAATTACAGACAATGAATGCATTCAGTATTGTAGCGTGCCGTCGACATGTGAAATCTGAAGCTAAACTATGACTCAAAACCTACGACATATGGAAAAACTCCCTATAAATTCTGCATCAGGCCTATAAGCAGATGTGTCACTGCACCTCCCGTGTCTTTGTCTGTCAGATTATCTCCCGCAGCGCTCACTTCAACCTAATGCTTTAACCTCCTCTGAATCGTAAACACTGTGAGCCTGGAGGATGAGGCACACATTTTACTGCTCACGAACATGAAGGTGCTGAGGTTGTTAAAAAATGATGTGTTGGGGTTGTGGTATCACTTCATAGAATTCTTTCCATTTCTTTATTAGCATTTTTTCCTTTTTACTGTGTATGGCTGCAGGGATTCTTTCCATTTGAGAGAGTTTCACATTTCACAAAAGGAGACAGATGTGTTTAAAGTCTGACCATGTTCTGTCACCTTCCTTCACTTGAGTGGATTCAGGTGACAACTTACCAGACCTTCAAAAAACATGAGAGAGCCAGACAAGAAGAAAATCATACTTTTATGCAGCTTGTAAGGAGACGAGCCAAATTACATCAGCCATAACTCTGTTGAGACATGTCAAAATGTCCATGTTCAGTCTATACATCAGACTGTAATGTGAGAGGCTTTCTGAGGAAGGTTTTCTTATTATTTTAACCCTGCTATCTGAGTAACATGCAGCAGCAGTGGAAGCTAATAAAAGACATTTATCTTGACTTTCTACGTCCTTTGTGGCACATTACAATCCAATATATTCATTCCTGTGTTTCAAGGGTTTACAAACAAATGTCTTTTAGTGTTTGGGTTTGTGTGGACTCCGGCGCTCGGTCTGCTGAGGTTTTAAAACCACGCTGGAGGAGGCGCAGACGCAGGAGAAGGCCGACGGTGAAACCTTCTGGGGGTCGATGAAGTTGTTCTCCAGCCTCAGCGCCACCAGGGTGGAGTCTCCGCTGTGGTTCGGGTCACAGATGCTCTCCTCCGGGATGCTCCTTGAGGACAAAGCATTGAAAGGCCGTTAGATCTCTAATGAACAAAAGATTTTCTTTATTAATCCATCGTTCTAATGCCCCAATGCCCTTTAGTGGCTGTTTTGTCTGATCATCAGTCCGAGACACAAAGATTTTACACAAACAATACAACCACACATAAGTATACACCAGTTTACCCTTTATTACTCTCCGGAGAACAGGAATTAGGAACATGAAAAGTTCTAGTGCGTAGTCCATGTCCCCTCAGTCCATCCTTTCAAAGTTTAAATTCTCTAACATCTAGTAACACTTATAGTTTTTGCTTGTACTGCACCACATATGTTGCAAAGTATCTGCAGTGTTGTTTTGCCAGCTGATTCCAGTTTCCCACCTGTTTCCCATGTTGGCCGGGGAGCTGGAGCCCAGTACAGAGCTTCAGTGGTAAAGCTACTTAATGTAAATCCCACAGCCTGGTTGAAGTGTGTGCTGTGGATCTGTGAGAGGGCGATGAGGAGATCCAGGGAGACTCCCAGACACTTGTTTTGTTTCTTGTTGTCAGGACGACTGTTCTCTGAATGACCGATGAGCTTTAATATCGTCTGGCAGGCAGTGATGAATGAGTCAGTCGCTCGGGCTCTAATCTGTTTTGGGACTTTTTATTGTTGGTATTAAAGGATTGTGTCGACTTAAAGGGTCACCCTGTCTTTAGTCAGCTGGTTTGATTGTCTTTTGCTACTTAAATTGGCCGTGAACTCCGTTTATCTTTAAAACTTGGGTCATATGTTTGTAGTTGGTGAATAATTGATACCAGAACTTCCCAATGTTATTGCACAATAAGTTCCCAAATCTCAGGAGGCTCCAGGCTTAATGATCAATGGGATTCCTTCAGGTATAGATCCACTGGGAGGGGACACTAGAGACCACAGACCTAAGAGTGTGTATTCTGGGATGGAGTCCAGTTCCTGAACAGGATATGCATTTTGGAAAATGGATGGATATATGAAAAATCCTTGTAACTGAGATCCTGGTATTTCCTTATACCTGCAGGAACCTGGGTGTTTGAATTTGCGTCTTCACTGAGAACTGAGAAGCCTTCTCCAAAAAATAATTAACACTATTACTCAACTGTAGCTAAACCCTGAAAAGTCATTAACTGAAGCCGCAGCCGTTTCTTCCAGTTACTTGTCATGCTAAAATCTAATTTAGCAATTCAGTGGAAAAACTCTGTTTAGACTCAATTTGTGGAAAACACATCTGTCAATAGGGACGAGTCTGTCCAACTAACTGTCTTAATCAGATCTGTGGGCCGTCCTCCAAGATGAGGGAGCAGAGCAGACATTCAACACATCAGGTGCAGATCATCACCTAATTGTTCAACGTTAAAATCACAGTTACTGTGTTACCATGGAAACGGCTCAGAAACATGAGCTACATGAGAAGGATTGTTGCTCTTACGTCAAACAGAATGATCTCGGGTCACCACTTAGTCATTTATACACTCCTGTAGAACCACTCACACCTAAAACAAGCACTCATAAGGGGTTATGATGCAAAAAAATTGCACAAAATGTGTGATTGCTGCCACGCTGATCCTTTGAGGGTCGTAGGAGCTGGAGCCGATCCCAGCAGAAATTAAACGAGAAGCTGTCTACACCCTGGACCGGTCACCAGTGTGTCACAGGGACCGATATACAGAGACAACCATTCACTCTCACATTCACACCTACAGACAATTTAGAGCACATTCAACCGCAATCTGCATGTTTTTGGACTATGGAAGGAAGACGTAATTCCCCGGGGAAAACCATAAAGACAGATGTGGAACATACAAACCACTGCTCAGCCATGCTCCTCCCAAAATGCATAATTGCAGAGAATACAAAAGAGTAACATTAGGGTAATATCAAATTGTTTATGGTGAGAAATTTGTGGAATCCCGGCAAAACAAAGATGTATTCCCCGGAAAGTAGTTATCTGGAGATCCTTGAACTCTTAACCGATCATTTTCATGGATTTTTGTCTTCTCACCTGATCCTGTTATTGTTGAGTCTGATGAAGTGCACGTTGGTCATCTCGTTGATGCCGGACGGAACAGCCATGAGCTGGTTGTGATCCAGACACAGCTCCACCATGGAGTGATACGAGCCGAAGAAGGACTCGGCTTCGATCCCTTCTCCGTCCAGTTTGTTGTAGGACAGGTAGAGATACTCCAACCCGGGGTCCATGTGGGCAAAGACGTAGCCTGTGGGGAGGAAGGAAACTGTAACTTTCATCATTCTCTTGATAATTTATATCTTGATTCAAGTCCGACCGATTTATTGGCTTAAACCGACCATTTTACAGACATTTTGGTATCTATGTTAATATTTGCGGATTTGTACACATGTGATAACTTGTAATTTACAGGATAAACGATGCAGAAAATATGCATTATAATTTACTTTTTACTAGATCAAAAATTGTCTTTATATTCTTAATCTAATTTTGATATATTTGTTTGTATTTGTGTTTTATTTTTTTACATTTCTTTGTCTAAGGTGTTTGATAACATCAGATTTACATGATGATATGAAGTCCACAGTAGAATCCAGAGCCTGCTGTGGCTGGAGCAAGTTCATTTGTTTAAAATTAGTATCCAAGTCCGTAAAAGCACTTTGTAGTTTCTCTTCTACAGCCCTGGTGACTTGCTGCCTCCAGATTCTTTCTTTTACAGCCCTGCACGTGTTGGCCTGTCCAGCTCACATCCCTCATTATTCTGTTTAAAGTGTCTTGCTCTTTGCAGGTGCAGTAGTTAAAATGGTTGATTCCATCTTTTTCCCTCTTATAATGCGATTGCAGCCAACCCCTGAAAGTACCTGGAACCTTGATTAAGTATCATTTCCTTGGCAGTTTGGTTCCAGGAGCTCGTTACCGAAGCAGGAGGAGACCAGTGGAAACAACAGCAATACTCAAGTATATTAGATTTAGATATTTCCTGCAGAGGAAAACGATAAAGCTATAAAGTCTATTATCTATTCCTTTATTCCCTGATGTTGTCAAAGCAGATCATCATACCACAAATCAAATATTTATCAAATACAGCTATAAAAACATCAGGTTTGAAATCCACTTGCTTGTTTAGAGCCTCCAAATAAAACCAGCAGTTTCCCATTCTTAATATTTTTGGGCCCTAAAGATTGTTGAGGAAATCCTCCAGTTATCTACCAAGACAACCCATCTGCTAGATATCATATCATATATCATCCAGATGTGCATAAAGAGTTTCCACCGACCAGGTATCCTCTCGATGTTGTTTCCCACCAGCACGAGGTGGACCAGCGATCTGGGCAGGTAGGACGGAACCAGGTAGAGCTGGTTATTTGAAAGGTCGATGGACTCAATACTCCTGCAGAGAAGGAAGATGAGAGGAGGTTTAGATGAAGTTGGAATAAGGTATAAAAAGCAGATTGGGTAATTGTGACATATCTTGCTTTGTCGTACCTGTGGTTGATCCAAGCCATCGGGGCGATTCTGGTCTCATCCAGCCTGTTGTGTCTCAGAGAAATCACGTTCAGACTTCTGGTCTGATTCAAAACTGAATCCGAGATTTCCTCAATCAGGTTGTTCTCCAAGTACAGCTCCTTCAGACATGAAACAAGGAGTTTAGATGGGGGGGGGGACCTCATTAATAACTGGAAAGGATATAGCTCAACCATCAATCCTATTGCATGTCTAGCTCTTGTACTGGAAAAAGAAACGTAGACTGATTATCTGCACCAAGTTACACAAACTCATCTCATCAGCTATTTCTTAAACCAGGATCCATGTGTTAATTACACAGAAATTGTTGAAAACCTCTTAAAAGTGATTAAATTCTTGTATCTGCCCTTCGACTCAATCTGCAAAGATGTAATTGGTTTTCTGGCCCACGTCTGCACTGAGTTATAATAATTACTGGAATAATGACTGGACTTTAGTGTCAGTATCATGGTTGGATTTTATTATCTCATTCATTTTCACTTTTTAATGAGACCATTGGGGTGTTTATGAGTTTTATAATTAAACAGCTTCATACTAGCAGAAAGGTTTGTGACTTAATGAGACAGTTTCAGGTCAAAGGTTATACAACTGCATTCAGCTTCAGTTTTTGCTGGAAGCTGCTTACTAAATACATATACTGACACATGCTGAGTTTCTGCCTATTTAATCTGTAATCTGTCATATCTATCTTAACCATCATCTTTAAATTACCATGAGTAGAATGTCTCTCATTAGAAGTTCAAACCTCCACCAAGCACCAGCAGTCTCCTTGTGAAACCAACTCTAAATTCACTACATTTTTTTTTTGTCCTGCTTCAAATAGCGCAGACTCGTAAATATCAATCAATTTAACAATTGGTAAATTGTTAACAACGCCCACACAGTGTTAGAGAAAGTGAAAAAGGATTCCTGGATCTGCCTTCTGATCCGGAGCTCTAAAATGTAATAGGTCCCTCCACAAACCTTCATGTAAAGCGGTTGATTATTAATCCTGTTTACAAACAAACAGGCGGAGGTCATGATCCCTCTTGGCTGCACTTGTGTTGGAATGTAAGTGTTTGAAAGAAACAAATACTAAAGGTAGAACATGATCTCCAGAACTAATGACCACAAAGAGTTGTGGTATTTTGGATTCACAGCGTGTAGAAACTGTCCAAAGTCATCACATGAAGTTGGTTTTAAGTTGGATTTACAGCAGCAGCATGTTGCTGGAGTTCTGTGGTTAACCAGAGGCCGTAATTACAGGTCGGGCGCTCTGGTTTCCCACAGGTAGAGGCCGAGTTTACTCAGTGGAGGATAGTCTTAAACGTTGGAGCCAAGAAGAAAATACTGATGCGTCAGCAAACTATAACTCAGAACGCTGCCAGTTCCCCAGACGTCCTCTGAGGATGTGACTGAACCTGATGAGAGATCTAATTAAGATTAATTAATTGAGCAATTCACCTATTTCTACCAACTGTTGCTCAAAAGGCCCAGAGATTCTCAAGGCTCCACTTTAACTGGATGTTCACAAAGTCAATCACATGTCTAGAGACGTGGAAATGATATGTGGGCTTCGGTTTGTATCAGCCTGCCAGGATATTGATGGACCCTCTGATATTTATAGTCTATATATATTTTTAAGAGTTCAGAATGAGTTCTGGAGTCCATGGCAGATTGAGCAATGGTTAAGGTTTCACGTGGGCCAGTTCTTCTGGTATCAAAATGACTTTTATAAAGGAAATCCAACGCCTGGCTGTGTGAGGTATGAGGAGAGATGGTTAGACAGATCTCACTTCATACCAGCAGTGAAGCAGGAAGCCCCTGTGGGATGGTGCGGAAGTGGTTTCTTCCCAATCTGAGGTAGGAGAGCTGGACTAGGGGAGTGAAGCCCAGAGGATCCACATTCCCCTCACTCAACAGATTCCCTTCCAGCTCCAGAATCACCAGGTTGCTCATATCTTTAAAGATAAAACAAATATATAAGTATTCTGCTCAGCTGGAAATTAGTCTTGAAATCAATGTGGCAGGAAATATCTGTGTAGAGCGGAGGAAGAATGTTTGATTCAACAACAGAAACCTGTCAAATATTAAACAAAACACAAAAATACTTTGACTCAGGAAACACAAGATGTGATTATTAATGGATTAAAGGTTTTGTCTCTTTCAAAGTTGACCTTCAAGGATCTTTTTTAATCGTCCATAAACGATGTGGGTGGTTGTTTCATGTCATTTTTAAACATGTAGTCTGCAAGTTTTTTGCGTAGTAGTTGAGTGTAAATAACTGATAACAGAGTATTTAGTGACATTAACAGTGAGGTCAGCACGTGATTCTCTCTCAGTACCTCGGAAGCTGTTCTCATCGATCCTCCTCAGTTTGTTCTCGCTGATCTTCAGCTCCTGCAGGGAGGGGGGAAGGGCGGAGGGCACGGCTTCCAGCAGGTTCCCGTCCAGGTAGAGACGACTCAGCATCTTCAGGCCCTGAGACAAACACACGTACTGTAGGTACTGGGGATACTGGGAGGTCTGTGATGGGGAAGTCTGCAGAAATACTCGCCCATCTTTTTTTCAGACTCATGCAGATTTGACAGCTGTAGGTGGATCATGATTTGCTTTATATGGAGTGGAAGACAGATTATAGGGGGAAATAAGTTTGCTTTTATTCTGAAGGGAAGCATTGTTTTTCAGTGTGCTAGTTCATCTTACTTTGAAGGCTCTGGCATCGATGCTGGCCGAGGTGAGTTTGTTTTTCTTCAGGTTGATCCACTCCAGGTTGGGGATTCCATTAAAGGCTCCTGCTGGGATGCTGCTGATGTTGTTTCCTGGTCAGAACATGTTCCGTTAGTTTACAGTAAACACTGAAGTGTGTTTGAGTCGCAGGTTTCTTTATTTTTATTCTTGGTTTTTTAGTTCCTGGATTTGCAAGTCTACCTCATCTCACACTGGATATTTATCTCTCCTTGCAACGATTGAGAGGAATCAGGTTGCAGCTCCTCACTCGTGGTCGGTGATAACCTCAGTTTTGTCATTTTAAAGGACATAAATAATGTTAATGCTGCATGGTGAGAGCCGGCTGTCTGGTTCATGTCCTCCCTGCAAGTCTGAACTCAGCCAAAGATAATCTGTGAGGTAAACGCAGCGATAGACCTCTATAAATCCTAATCACAAGTGGAGCGTGTGTTTGTGTTTTTCCGACAGACTGAGCGGTTTCTGTTCTCTGGTGAAACGATTAGCCGATTGCATCAGATCAGTGTGTGGAGTGAGGATCTCTCTTTTTCACTTTCATCAACTTTAGATCCATAGTTTCCTCCAGAGAGAGTGACTGGATCTCAGGATGTATTAAACCTGAACTTAGTGATGATCACTTCAGATCTCTAAGAATGGATTTTAATACCAGTGTGAATGGGAGGTATCACTAGGTGAAATTTTCTGAAGCTCAATTGAATTTAAGGGGCCTTTTGTGGACTGATGTCGGAGGTGTGCATCCACTGAGTGCCATTCTAGTTTAAAGTCAAAATCTATAGAGTGTGAGATTCAGTTCTAGATTTAGATTCTAAAATACTGTGGAGTCTTTTTGAAATGATGGATTCTTCTCGATGGACTGCATTCAGCTTCAGTTTTGCTGGAAGCTACTTACTACAGACATATACTGACACATGCTGAGTTTCTGCCTTTTTAATCTGTTATCTGTCATATCTATTTTAACCCTCATCTTTAAATTATAGGGAGAAGAATGTCTCTCAGAGTTCAAACCTCCACCAATCGTGATCTATACAGTATAAGATTCAGTTCTGGATTTAGATTCTGTAAAATACTGTGGAGTCTTTTCTAAATGCTGGCTTCTCCTCGGAGCTGCCGTGTGTTTCAGCTCCTGGTGGTGTTCTGGTGTTCTGGTGTTCTGGTGTTCTGATGTTCTGGTGTTCTGGTGTTCTGGTGTTCTGGTGTTCTGGTGCGGACTCACCTTCCAGACTCAGAGATTTGAGCTCACGTATGGACAGAGGAGGGAAGTGGAAGAGTTTGGCGTTCTCACATGTCACAGTGACATCGGAAATGTCGCAGCCTGGAGGGAGGCCTCCTCTGTTCGGTTCCACCTCCACCTCCACCTCCCTCTCCTCCCATTCCACCTCCACCTCCACCTCCCTCTCCTCCCATTCCACCTCCCTCTCCTCCAATTCCTCCTCCCGCTCCTCCTCCACTGCCTCCACCTCATATAGCTCCTCCTCTGTAGCAGCAGGGGGTCTTGGGATTGGAGCAGGGATGAGATCTGGTTCTTCTGGTTCTTCTGGTTCTTCTGGTTCCTTTGGGAGCATCTGAAAGACGTCTCCTCTCAGCCACACCTCCTCATCCGCCTCCTCCTGGTGCTCCTCTTCCTCCTCCTCGGCCAGAGCCAGAAGTTCCTCCCTCAGGATCTCCTCCTGCCTCCTCCTCTTCTCCTCTAGCTTTCTTTCCTTCTCCCTTGCTTCTCTCTCCGCTGCCTCCTTCTGCTTCCTGTCCTCCTCCTCCAGTCTCCTCCTCTCATCTTCCTGCCTCTTCATCTCCTCGATCTGCCTCCTCCACTCCGCTTCCTCCTTCTCCACCTGCAACCTCAGGGCCTCCTGCTCCTTCCTCCTCCTCTCCTCCACTATCTTTCTCTGTTTGTCTTCCTGCTCCTTCCTCAGCTTCCTCCTCTTCTTCCTCGCCTCGTCCTTCTTCCTCAGGCGCTCCTCCTCCTCGCGGTGCTCCTCCTCCTCTCGCCAGATAATTCGCCTGATCTCCTCCTGAGTCAGCGGGGTCACGGGCACGCTGGGGTCACTGGGAACTGGAGAGTCACCGGAAAGGTCAAGGCTGAGGTCAGGGTCTAGGGTGGGATTGGGGGGGGTGCGTGGCGGCCAATCGGATGGCAGGAGGCGGGAGGAGGCAGGAGTGGTTCCATAAGAAAGAAAAAGGTGACAGCAAAGAAAGAAGGAAGGAAGGAAAGGGATGGAAACAGGAGAGTAGAGCGAGAGACAGGAGAGGAAGAAGTAAATGTAGAAGAGATAAGGAAAACTAAAGGAGAAGGACAGATGAAAGGTGGCGAGCGCAGAGACAGTGGGACACACAGACAGGAGGTGGACAGACAGACAGGAGGTGGACAGACAGACAGGAGGTGGACAGACAGACAGGAGGTGGACACACAGACAGGAGGTGGACACACAGACAGGAGGTGGACACACAGACAGGAGGTGGACACACAGACAGGAGGTGGACAGACAGACAGGAGGTGGACAGACAGACAGGAGGTGGACAGACAGACAGGAGGTGGACACACAGACAGGAGGTGGACACACAGACAGGAGGTGGACACACAGACAGGAGGTGGACACACAGACAGGAGGTGGACAGACAGACAGGAGGTGGACACACAGACAGGAGGTGGACAGACAGACAGGAGGTGGACAGACAGACGGCTGTGTGTTAGTGCTGCAGACAGACAGACGCCCATATTTGACACACAGACAGGTACAAGTCCGGCTTGTTGAAGCTACAGAGCAGACGGCTGCTGTAGACCAGTCTGGATCAAATCCCACTGAACTCCACCTGATCTGCCCCAGTCAGGTAGAGTTCCTCTATTACTAACGGTTAATACGTAATAACAATATTAGCTGATGTTGGCGTTGGCTGCTACGGAATCTAAATCGAATAAGGTTTAAAAATCATTCAAAATCAAGTTTTTTAAATTAATAAACTGGGAAAGCTACATAACCAGGTCACAAGTGTTTAATAACCAAATGAAATCCTTATCAATCAACCAACAAGGTTTAAAAGTATAGTTTAGTTATGACATATTTACAAGATATGTTCAAGATATTTTCTCCTTTTTTAACTTTGAAGAACAATATTGTTATTTAAGACATTTCTTTCAGATTGTGGTTTTGAATGTAGATCTGTAGTGATCCGTGCGTCATCTCCCAACATACAGACGTATGAAATGCATCACAACATGTGCATTGACTGACCCAAAATGTGCGAACCACATTTTTAAAGCCATGATGGAAACTAGAGGCAACATGCTGAGGCCTCAGAGATGGAAATGAGGAGTAAAAAAGTGTTTCATCCCAGAGATTTAACATTTACTGTTTGATTAAATCAAAACTGACTCCTAACACATGTTTACTAGTGTGGAAGTAAAGTTTATTCTCCTTTATAGTTTCAAGAATGTACAATATATTTGTCTTTTTATCATTTCTACACTGCTCATCATGTTAAACTGAAGGATTTTAGTCAGTGTAATAAACACCTATGTAAACATGACATTACTTTTCCTGTAAAAGTGAATTTGAGGTTTGTATGATGAATGAAACCCTTCAAACGTTGCTCCTGAATCATTTTCCATCTCCGTTTCCTCTGGATGTTGCACCATGGCGTTACCACATGTTGTGTTTCTACCTGGCTCCATGCAGACGGGGCAGCACTCCCCGGCGGGGGTGTAGGGGAAGTGACAGTGCATTGTGGGACAGGGGGTCTCGTCACAGACCACCCGCCCTCCGGTGCACAGACACGTCACACACGGCTTCGGGGACCACACGGCCTGGTCGAACATGGTCAGACCCTGGTACACACACTGGCCCTGCTTACCTGAAACAACACACACACACACACACACACACACACACACACACACACACACACACACACACACACACACACACACACTACAGTCAGTTCAGTTTGTCATTCTAGTTTTAAATCTTTCAGTAAGATGCAGCGTGACCGTGGAGGAAGTAAAAGTTAATTGACAAGTGTTGATTATGTCACTTTTCTAGATTAATCTTCTGTATATAATTTGTCTTAAAGCTTGAAACACAGAAATATTTTCAGTGGAGACCAGCCAGATGTGGATAATATCTGAAACACAAAAAATTATAAATATCTTTCATATACTGCCACAGTCAGTGGAAACAGACATGGTTTTATTCATAAGGTTGCATGGTCCTAATATTTGGAGTTTCCATGTATCAGACGTCACCAACATGGACACATGGCAAAGTGGAAGTGTTTCAGCAGCTGGGCAGATGTGGAAAGTATACATTTGGTGTCAGTAAACAAAAGAATGAAGCTTGCAACCAGTCACATGACAGTGGACTTTATGTCAGTGAGTGAGGTAAAGATCCAGATGTGCTGCTGCGTTTCATTGAATGAAGTTCTCCTCTCAGCCTGAAGATGTTTGTTCTCGTGTGTTCACCAGGAAAGATTCAAGAAATCCTGCAAAATATCTGTCTGACTCAGTTGTGATATTTAATGATGTGCAGCCAGTGTTCACAGACCTGTTTAATCTGGACTAACCGTGGACAGCTGACTTCCCACCATCACTACGTAACTACCAGATTGATTATGTCCCACAAACCACAACTTGTCAAACAAAGAGCTAATTATTTCTGGCTACCATTTTAAATTCTCAATGGTTCAATATTGGTTTTGTGTCAAGAGTAGGGTTGCAAAGGGGCGGAAAGTTTCCGGTAAATTTCTGGAAACTTTCCGGAAACTTTCCACGGAAATATTAAGCTCGGGAATTTTGGGAATTAAAAAAAAAAAAAAACTATGCAAATTAAACGCTGAGCAATAAAAACATCATTCAAAACTCTATTTTAAAGATGTATGGAATGCAGCACACGCTTCACGTTGAGTTTCAACCCTCCACTGTGCATTCTTCCATCACATGCACAGATAACTCCCAGCATCCTTCACTCTACAGCAGGTCTACTGAGGCCTGATGTAAAGTGAAGGACTAGTCAGGTAAGTTTCAATGATATTACTGGGGAAAATATATTAGCATGCTGATTGAGGATTGTTCATCTGTTCATCTAGCCTATTTCCATACGTTTATCCATCAATTGTAAAATATGTTTACAGACGATTCCAATTGTTTGGCTAACTATTTATATCTCTGGCATTGCATTAGTGTTTTTTTACAATCTTTTTTCTCATCTTATTCTACAGAACAATGTCACGTGCACTATATCATGTGTGGAGACATTTCACCTCATCCAATGTAGAAGGAAAGGCTGTGTACATTTGCAAATACTGTGCAAAGACCTATGTTAAGAATGACACAACGATGCAGAAGCATATAGTCAAGTTCCCAAAGTTTCCTCAGGGCTCAAATCAGCCTATAACACAACAAAATGTATATATTTATGTCTGTATATGACAAGGTAAATACAGTTAGTATAAATTACCCACAACATTTCCAGTTTATTCCCGTTAATTCCTGTTAATTCCCGTATATTCCCGTATATTCCCGTTAATTCCCGTTAATTCCCATGGAAAGTTTCCAAGTTTGAATATTCCCGGAGTCTCTAGTCAAGAGACAGAGAGAGTAGGAAGACATCTGCCTGTGATGACGCCCCCTGGCTGCCATTTTCTAGGCGTTAGGAAAATAATATTTAATTTTCAACTTATTATTGACTCTGTCACAGTGTTTATTTCAGGGGAGTATTTTGCACTAACCAATCAGAGGTGAGGATCATATCCACCCAGGATCTTTTTTCGCGCAGCTCGGAAGTTTCAAATGAAGCAGATGCATTTTATACTTTTTGTGTTGAAAGTGTTTTTTGTCGTACAGTTGTCGACACAAGATGACGTCTCTCTTTCTTATTTCCACCTGCGAGTCTTTGCATGAATTTGCCGACTTTGCAACCGAGGCAACAGCTGTCTGTGAATCAGAGAGGTGGGTGGTGATGCACGTGTCCAGAGCAAAGCAAAATCAACGCAGCAACTTGTGGGTCACAACCTGCAGACCCTTGTCCCCCCCCCCCTTAGCAGCTGCAGTAATTGCTGTGTAGGTCTAGTCGAATCTAAAGCTTGTACTTTAGCATCAGAACCAGGCAAAGCAGTGATTTGTCGTGTTTCCACTCCTCCCTCTGCATTAACTTCACCTTTCAACATCCGAGCCGGCTCGTGACTGGGAGTGAGTCAGTCAGAAAGACTGTAAACCACTATGATGCAGCAGGAAGAGGCTCTTTGTGTCTCGTGTGAGTGGGTCCTGTCTGTCATCTCTCCGTTCTAATGGTATGCTCTTTGTCCCGTCCATAGGAAACACAGGTAGTTAAGAGGCTCAGGTTATTTCTCTTAAACACTGAGTCGTCTTCACTGTGACTGTCGCCCTGTCATCTCTGGAGCACTCATACTTTAAAGCTTTTCTTTTCTCTAGAAAATATTGTCTTGCAGTCGGAGCTCTTGCTTTTCATTGTCTTGTAAAATTGCAGGTTTCGCTCAAATAATACGGCGACAATTCGAAATCGGCTGTTGTACGATCGTCCTGCAGTGAGGAGTGTATAGTTTTACTTTGCTGTGAAACTATTGGACGTGCGGTTTAATGGTTTTAATATTAAAATTCATAATTATTTGAGCAAAAAACATCTATCATCCGTATTTCCCAGCTTCTCTGTCAGAATTTGAGGCATTTCTTTGGTTTTATGTCAGCGTAAACTTGAATTTCTTTATATTTTGGATGTCAGACAGAACTCAAATATCAACAACATTAGATAATGTAACCTTGAGTAAATTACTTTGAAATGAATTTATTTCGCTATGGAAAACTCAGCTATAATCAAAATAAATATAGATATAGAGAAGAGATACTGTCAGTCTTTTAAAGTCATTGGAATTGGATTTCAATATTTGCAATAAGTTATATTTGGTGGTCCGAACATTTTTTTCTTGATTAAAGTTCAGGGAATTTAGAAAAACACCCTGATTGAAATGCATCTTGATAAATGAATCTGTTCCAAACTGTTAACCTGATGACAGGTTTATGACCCGTCTCTTTGGCCTCGGAGCAGTAAACTCCATCTGCAGATGAAGACTGAGATAAGGTAGAAAGCTCTGGAAGGAAAAGCTTGTTTGTTAACGTTGGGAAAAGCAAAGCTGGTGTCGTCAGGATCTTTCCACGTTGAAGTATTGCTCAACGCTCAAGGAGTTGATTGGTTGCCACGGTGACCGGACAGACTTTTCACTTTCCACAAAACAAAGCAAATCAGATATTTCTCTCAGAGCCTCAGACGTCTCAGGAGAAGTCGTGGTGATGCGACATCTGTAAGTTTCCTGTTTGTGTAAACTGAAATCTGCTCTGTTTGGTTGTTTCACTCGAGTCGGTTTGTGTCTGCGACTCTGAAAACAAAGCAAACATCTTCTCGGGTTTCAAACTCCAGCGAAGACCGAAACAAACAGTTCTGATTTCCCAGCAACAAACTGTCGCCAGCGACTGTCTGAAGCTGGTTTTTATTGTTTGAAACCGAAAGGCTCCACGTGGCTCAGTGGTGGTGGGGGGGTATGTTTCTGTCGAGCTCTTTCCCCCTCAGATGGTTTCCCCTTCTGTTCGGGTCGGAATGTGATGATGTGACATTAAGTTGCTGAGCTGTAATAACAAGCTCTTTCCTGACGGGAGCTGAACTCGTCTCCGACTGCTCTCACACGTTCAAAGGTTTTATTCACTTTTATTTTACTGCTCTGAGATTTCATTGACTGGAAAACTCTTGTGTCGTTCGTCATGTTAAAGTTCTGTGTTTGTCATGTAGGTTCACACATCAACATACAAACACACGTATTAACTAGTTCATGTGCTGCATAGTTAGTGTCTTTAAATCTACATGTTTTTATTCTCTAAATTAAAACCGTCTTTACGAGGATTATTCACTTGAAGTTGTAAATATTCTCTGAATGTTGGATGAACGAAACAAATGATTTGATGATTTTTGGAAATTGTGCATACTAACAAAACATAAGGAAATCCTTTACCTCGTTGTAATTGGACGTTTTTGAGGTCGAACCTGGGTCACAGGGTCGTTGACCTGAGTTAAACCTGAGTCACTGACCTGAGCTAAACCTGAGTCACTGACCTGAGCTTAACCTAAGTCACTGACCTGAGTTAAACCTGGGTCACAGGGTCGTTGACCTGAGTTAAACCTGGGTCACTGACCTGGGTTAAACCTGGGTCATAGGGTCGTTGACAAGAGTTAAACCTGGGTCACTGACCTGGGTTAAACCTGGGTCATAGGGTCGTTGACATGAGCTAAACCTGGGTCACTGACCTGGGTTAAACCTGGGTCACAGGGTTGTTGACCTGAGTTAAACCTGGGTCACTGACCTGAGTTAAACCTACTCACTGACCTGAGTTAAACCTGAGTCACTGACCTGAGTTAAACCTACTCACTGACCTGGGTCAAACCTGGGTTATAGGGTCGTTGACCTGAGTTAAACCTGAGTCACTGACCTGGGATAACGTTGTAGCTGGAGTGCTGTTCCTGGATGTTCCTGTAGGGCTGTAGGAACAGAGTGTGTCCTTGGTTGTGTCCTGGTTCTACTGGGACAATGGGACCAGGGACCAGTCTGATCTTCACAGTCCTGGAGCTTCCTGCTCTGGCCCCCCCGTGACCTGCAACACATTGTGGGTTCACCGTTAATCTGCATCATGGATCTAGAAACTTCTACCAACAGATAGAAAGCCACACGATTGTTGGGACAGTCCAATAATGACTGAATCATCGATTAACACATTTTGAGCAGAAACGGCTTTCATGTATTCTAATAAAATAAAAACATGAGATGCTGGGACGTATGCAGGAGGTCGATCTGGTGTCGTTAGAGGTTTTTATGTCTGAGAACAAGGACATAGCTCAGTTGACTTGAGGATCTTTGAGATGCTCCTCAAACTTCTCCTCCTCACATAATCTAGTCCGTCATCTGCTCAGCAAACCACATCCATGTAAATCAGGTAGACGCACAGAGATGAAACTGATAGAAGTCAACCCATCTTACTGTAAGGTGGCTAACAAGGATATTTGTATGTTTCTTTTTTTATTGAGACTGAGTCTTACCGTGTCCACTCCTCTTCCTCTTCCCATCCTTGCGAATGTTCCTGGCCTGGGTGTCAGGGACGGTCAGCGCCACCAACAGCCACAAACTGGCCACCACCAGCCACCACCTCATCCCTGCAGAGCAGCACTGACACTTTAAAACAACACTGAGGCCTCCAGAGTGGCTGATACAATTCTGAACAAGGTCCAAATACCACAGATCTACTTTTCTCTTGACATGATAAGCTCCTCAGAGTTAAATCTGGTCACAAACTCTGATCTAATCTACAATCACACATTTCTTTCTGCTCCCAAAAGGAAATGGGCTCAACACCGAACCCTGGACCCAGAAACAAAAGTAAAAGATTAAACAGTCAGTTGTCCCAGTAGCTTTGGTTGAAAATCAAGAGCTCAGAAACATTGGGAGCCACTGAGCACGAAACCACCAGGGTTTGAGTCCAACTGGGAACCATTAGTCTCATGTCCCCATCTCTCTACTGTAGAAACTAGCAGATAAACAGGTGAAAGTAAACACACACATCCACGTTCTCTCTCCAGCCGCAGAACAACAGAGAACAACAGAGAACACAAAGAGGTTTTTACCTGCAGCAGCTTCTCTGACAAAAAGATCTGTCACTGCTGCTGCTCGTCCTCATATAGCTGTGAGCTGGGAACCTAATGGCTGGTTGTGTGTGTGTGTGCGTGCGTGTGTGTGTGTGTGTGTGTGTGTGTGCGTGTGTGTGTAATGACTGGTCTATTCGCAGCAGTCCTGTCATTATTAAAGCTCTAACACTAACACACACCTTCACACACCTGATAGTTTTGTCCTCTGAATGAAGCAGATTGAACCAGTTCTCTGTATCAAACACAATAACAGCAATAAATGTCGTGTTGCTTTGCCCCAGTGCATGATGGGAGTGTTAAATCATAGGATTGTCAGATTTGCTGGCTCGGTGCCAAGAGGAGCCTGATGGATTCTCCAGTCTTTTGCGGCTGCTTGTTTATTTATTGCTGATTCTTGTGGGTCTGAAACCAGATAATGAGCTTCACCAGTTGCAGCGATTGACTGTGAACACAGTGGAACACATCTGGATCCAGATGTTGGAGTAGATCATTGGATTTGATGTTGATCATCAGGTGGAAAAGATGCTGATGTTCTGTGTTTGCTGGAAACAGCTGGATGTGTATCAGGCCCCAGCTGCTTCATCAGGTGTTAACAGGAGATCGTGAGTTTAAAACGAGTTCCCTCGCCCTCTTGTGGCCAAAAACAGAAGTTAACATTTGTCGTGTTGATTTAATAAATAAGTTTGTCTGTAAGAGATATTTTATATCACAGCTGCAAACATCTCATCTCCACTCAGTGCCATTTATTGGTCTTTTCTCTGCACCTGGTGTGAAAACATGACATTTATTATAGTTGTTCTTAATTCAACATTGTAAACAGCATGAGTGTCTCCACAGGAGGCTTCTGTTTCACAGTCAGAGCAACAGCTGAACAGGAACGCTGCTCCGGGGGGGCACCACAGTGTGTCAGAGGTCAAGGTCGAGCTGTGACTCCTGTGTTCAAATCAGCTCAGGATCTTTGCTGCTCGTCATCTGTCTCTATTAGATTTGTTACAGTCTGAACTGTATCTGTAAAGAGATGCTTCCATTGTGGGAGTTCTTCAGGAGCTTTGCATGACTTAATAATACAAATACATAGATTAACAAGTGTTAGAGCACAGTTCTGTGAATCCACAGGAGAGGAAACAGGTTGAGGTGTTAATGAAGCGCAGGAGAAACGATTATCTATTAAAGCACTTTGATATTAAAGTGTTAACAAGAGGAAGAGTTCAGGTCCCATGAGGTTTTTCCAGAGCACACGTTACACATGTTGTAATTAGGAATCTCTGATCCATTACATCCACCCACACACTCTTTTAATCATTCACTTTTTTATTTTCTTTGGATGGAACAAAACGAAAGTGAGCAGTTCCACAGACTGGTCGTCTGAACAGCTCTGAGACCCTCCCTCCTCTATTCACCACCAGCCAATCACAAGCCAGATATCAGAGAGAGAGGGGGGGGGGAAAGAGAGCAGGAGGGAGGGAAGAGAAATGGAAAAAATATTCAGCTCTTCAGTTTCTGGATGAGCAGGCTCAGACGGAGAGACTTCCAGCAGCAACAGGAGGAGATCAAAATAACCTGGAGACGTGTGTGGGATCTACTGATCTGTTTTCTTACTTCAGTTTTTCACTCAATAACGGGACCAAAGGAAAAACTTAGAATAGCTTAAAGTGACTTTTTATCTGTTATTGTTATCAGATTTTTGGGCATGTTTCTCAAAGTGTGACTTTTTAAATGTCTGGTTTAATTTTCAATAATGAAACTTCTCTTAAGGTCATACTTCAGATGTAAATTGACTGAAGTTTAAGTGACACAATCCCACCAGAAAGACACTTGACCTTCACTGTTCAACTTTTCCAAAACAAACCAGTCCAAGAACAATCAGAGTTAAATATCAGTTTGTGTTTAGTCTGTGAATCTATAGAATAATCCTATTCTCTGTTTCTTAGTGTCTCATTAAAACCAAACATATCAGAGACAACAACCTAAAAAGACAGAAAACAACTTTGAGGAAAAATCAATTGACGTATATTTAGACTTTTTAGTTTGGTCCATGTCCCGTGTGTTAACATGGAAGAGGCGGGACTTATGACTGATACCGCAGCCCGCCACCAGGGGGTGATAAACACTCAGTCATGTCCTCCTTTGTTTACTATGAACAGAGCAGAATGAACCTGAGGAGACAAACACTCCTCATGAGTCAGGAGAAACTTTACGTCCCGAAGGAAACGAGAAGTCAGTCGACTGTTTCTGATCCAAAACCAACTAAACGACACGTTTTCTATCTTTCTCTTCGAATCTGATTCAACAGTCTCATGATCCTCTGTTTACAAACTGATGAAAAGAATATGAAGCCGAGTCTGTCGGGTATTGCATCGCAGTTTCATAACCAGCTGCAGTTGCCTGGATGGATTCCAGCTCAGTTAAAATGACGGGAAAAACCCTGAATAAAGACGTTTGCTCTGGTTCAGTTCTTCTCTCCGAACTTCGTATTGACTCACAGCTCGTGTTGTGAAACGCAGCGGAACATCATCCGGGAGCGGGGGGGGTTTTTGGGGAGAGAGATTTCTGAATCAGTGAAAGTATTTTGGAAGTGAAACGATGAGATTCTGTTCTGCATCAAACGGACGAGACTTTAGATCCTGTTAATCGAGGATAAAATCATTCTGGGTTTTTCTTTCTTCTGGATCTGTGAAGGAGAAATTCTACAGCAGCAACAGACACAGATGTTGACAAATGATGAAAGGACAGACGGAGAGACAGACAGAAAGGGGGAGGAGCCGGGGACAGACAGACAGACAGACGGACATTAACTCTACATTACCAGCAGTTTGAAGGCGGCTGCAGGACTGTATGCCAAATTCTTCCAGCCTCTTTTCTCTTCTTCTGGTTCTGCAGGACCTCCAGGAGATGTGTGTGTGTGCTTTTGTGTCTCTGTGAGATGATACTGTAGTGTGTGTGTGTGTGTGTGTGTGTGTGTGTGTGTGAGCCTCGGTGTGTCTCAGAGCATGGAACAGTTGTGTAGAGCGTAGCAGGCTAACACAGCTGTGAAGGAAAGCCAGGATTTGTGCTGCAGCTGAGACCAAGTGAAAGAGGGAGAGAGAGAGAGAGAGAGTTACAGACAGACAGAAAAGGAGAGAGAGAGAGAGAGAGAGACAGGTCAGACATCTGTCTTCCTGTTTGAGGGAGGACACGGCCAACAAGCTGCAGGATAAACCAAGAAAGACTGAAAAGCCAACGTGCAGAAGTGAAATACCCACATGTTGCAGAGCGGAGAGAAAAACACTGAGACGACTTTGACCTCAGTCACAGAAAAATGTGTCAGAAGGAGGAGAAGAAGAAGAACAGAGGTCAGAGGTCACTCGAGAATAAACATCCCGCTTCAGTGTCGGAGAGAAAAGCTTCATGGGAAAAACAGGTTTCTGCTTAACAACACTTTTAAAAGTGATGAGAAGGTGACGGTAAAATCCGTTTGATTATAAAACTGTCTGACCTCTGACCTCTGGCCTCTGACCCCCTGATGAAACCACATTTAAATTCCCTACATCCAGATTTTTATTAAGATCTGCACCAGATCACACCCACAAACATCAGTCCCTGGAAAAGATTTTATCAAGATCCATTAATTATTCTCTGAGAAATCAAACGAACATAAGGAAAAACGTGTGTGTGTGTGCGCTCGTGTGTGTGTGTGTTTGTTTGCGCTTGTGTGTGTTGTCGTGGATCATAAACTCCTCAAAGGTTTTATCTCATGATGAAAAACAAAATGGAGACTCAGATGTTTCCTGGTTCCCTCATGACTCATCATTACACTCTGATGTGTCTGTACATGTAAAAGCTTTTGTTTGTTTTCATGGAGGAAACGAACAGAGTTCAGGTCGGTAGACAGATGTTGTAGCGCCCCCCAGAGGCCAAACCATGAATCGTCAAAGAAGATTTAAAAACAGCTGGAACAGGAATCACCTCTGATACTGCAGGTCACAAAGAAATGGACTCAATAATAAACTGGTTATTTGGTTCAAATGAAAACAAACAGTCTGACATTATCCTTAACAAATGTATAAACACAGAGAATTCTTTAACATTTTGTAGAATATAACTTTATTATTTTAGGATCCAAAGGAAACTCTTCACATTATTTGACCTGTGATGATCCTGCTGACTCCAGATCAGACCTGTTGACAGAAAGTGACGATGTTCAAACTCTATGAATTTATGTGATTAAAACTCTCTACAGGAGAAGTACCCGTCCGTCGTGTCCCTCCCTGGAGGCTGCAGGTCAGAGGTCATGAACTTAAATCGCCCCGAGCTCCCTGGGTAAATAACCATCTCTTTATTCATCAAGTAAATTATTCATATTTCATACACACAACCCATGTGTAGTCCAATCTATTTAATATCCTCACAAATAAGCCGACAGCTTCTTTTTTATTTTGTGGTGAAGAATTATTTTTCCCTGTTTGTTTTGATTCGTAGCTGCGTCCTGTCCATTCATTGGCCGGTGGAAGTTTCCAGAGAGGGTGGAGTCACTCCTAAAATCAACCTGTTGACAAAGATCCCAGAGAAAGGTGAGATGCTCCTCTGGGAGTTCACCTGAACATACTGATACCGTCAGTTCACTGCATCCAGGAATTATCAGACCACTTCACTTTTTTCATATCACAGATTTATGCTAAAATAATTATAATTTCCTTAATGATACCCAAAAGGCAGTTAATGAAACAAATGATAATTAAATAAATCTAAATCTTCAGACCCTCCCAGGATGTCTAGATTTGTTGAGCCACTGCGATATTTTATGCTGCAACTTATGATTCTTAATGATTTGAGTGTCAGAAAATTTGTGAAATTCAGGATTTCATTTCAAATTATAACCTGTATTCTAGGTTTTGGATTGTTGATTAAACAAAATTGTTTCTGTGTCTCTGCAGCGCTGCAGTTGTTCCCCTCTCAGGCTGTAGGTGGCGCTGCAGAGGCCTTCCAGAGCATGCTGAGGATTCTGGGACCTGAAGCTGCCATGGAGTCTGTGATCAGAGCGGTCAGCCTCTCCCAGGTCATGTGACTCACACCAGAGGAAGCAGTTCAATTAAAAAAAACTGTTTCCAGACCATTATCCTTACGTTCCAGAGATTCACAAAAAGATCTGCAGCAAATAAAGAAACTAGTTTGAATGTTTACAAGCTTTTTCATTTTCTAGTGTAAACACACACACACAGGTCAGTAAACACACAAAGCGCTGGTTTAGTCTCTTAGAAATCTTTATTCAATAGAAAGAGCTCGACTGTCACGACTGTATCAGCAGAGCTCATTGGTCAGAATCTACAAAAATAAATAATTTAAATACAAAATGCCAAACAGCAGAGTCGCCTTTGTATTTTCAAATAGTTCTCTTCTCTCAGCTATTTACACACACAGCGTTATTCAGGAGTCTGTAGGTTTCACAGTGCTGTGATGTTCACGCACCTCAAGGCAGCGACGAGCGACCAATCAGAGCCCAGCTCACCTGACGGAGGTCTGGACACTTTGTTTTCTCTAGAATCTTCTCTCTTAGTTTTATCGCTGCATTAAATCCCCGACGATCTTTTAAAAACCCAGAAGGTCGTTTTAAGGTTCGATGTTTGAGTTTCTTCCTGAACTCGGAAACAGCAGTTGACAAAAAGAACGTTAGGTAATATTGTGTCTCAAGGTTTTTTTAGTTTGGTTTAGTTTGCTATTTCAGTTTTTAACAGAATAACGTCAAAGTGTGATATTTACATTTCAACAGATTAAAGCCTGGGATTGAACCTTGAGATGAGATCTTGTCAAAAGCTGTTGAGGATCCAGAAGGAATCTTTCATCACAAAGTAGACCCAACATTTATGTTTACTTTGTTGGAAATGCTTTGAGAATGATTCAAATTTTAAATGTTGAAACTAAAACGAACCTTTGTTTTTTTTTAAAAGCTTGTCAGTGATTTATGGTTAAGAAAATATGTTTATTTCACGTGGGAGTTGCTGAAAAAGATGAAAACACTTCTACACAGGGAATCTTTAAAGCTTCAACTATCTGGAAATGTTTCGTACGATAATTCTCGATAAGTTTCAGCTTCTCGAGTCTAAAAACGTTAAGACTTCAGAGAATTTTGTGTCAATTGTAAAAATAATTGATAGCTGCGGTCCAACCATCATTTGTCCTTTTTCTTTTAGGCCACATTGACGTGCAAGCACTTCTGGATGAGTTTGTAGTTGAAACTTTGTTGTGTTAACGAAGAACAAAAGATTAATTCTTTTTACCAGCACCTGCAAAGTGTTTCGAGCGTTTGACCTAAAACTTTGCTGCGATAAATAAAAAGCACTCGTGAATGTAGAGGCCTTGTGTTGTTAGAGATAAATAAAACTACTTCAATGTTTCCTGTCGTTATTAACGTACAGTAAGTTTAACTCTCTGCAGTGAATCCTCGTCCCACAACTTTAACTCTCTTTTTGATCGAGTTTCAAAATGACTCAAACCAAAACCCATGTCTCCATCCAGCAGTTTAAACGTGTCCAGACCTCGTCGGCTGCCTGACGCGTCTTCAACAGAACCATCAGCGGTTGGTTCGGTTTCACTCTCCAGCCTTCGGACCTCAGAGGGAAACGTGGCCGGTGGGATTTCAGTCCGGTGTTGGGTGGAGCTGAAACTAAAATCTGTGTGTTTAGTGTTTGGATTGAACAGAGCAGCCGACAGTTTCCAGAAAACACGTCTAAGGCTTGGAGTGGAGTGTGGGGGGGGTTTCAGTCTTGTAGTGTGATTGGCTGACGGAGGTGACGGAGGCTGGAGAGTGGAACCAGAGGAACTGAAGTCAAGTGTTACCAGATTATCTGAAGCCTCCTCGGGCGCTGCTGGTTTCAGAGGAGTTTCTACCCGACACAGAGAAGACTTGCAATAATCTGGACGAGAAAAGTCCCTCACCCCCCCCCCCGCAGAAAACACCCCGTCAACAATCATCAAACAGCTGTAAGTCTCCGTCAGCGTCCTCAGAAACCTCCCAGCGTCCCTGAACGCATCGTGGAGCGTCAAGGTTGCGTTGACCTCTGACCTCAGCTGGGAACGCCGCCCGCAACAAAGTGAGCGTTTTAAAAATACACTCGCACACACACACACAACCCTCGTCCTCCAGTCCCACCAGAACATTTAGGCACATGGACAAAATAGACACACAACAAGCCACTTATGGCACAACAACCAGCAGAGCAGCAGTCTGACCCTCAGTTACCCAGAATCCTCTGCTCTCGGTCCCCTGCTCTGCTTGAAAACCCTCGTTAGAGTCACATCAGTCAAAAGGAGACGGTCACTGTCCCGGCCACTGAGGATGATGATGATGATGAAGAACCAGGCAGAGAAGCTGCGATGACTCAGCACTTTCAGACCTCAGCTTCTTCACCTGCTTCGTCGTCACTTCGTCTCATCAACGGCTGAAACTAACGGTTTATTATCAATTAATCTGATTATTTCCTTGATTAATAAAATTGTTTAGTTTGTGAAATATTAAAAAAAACACCTTCACAATTTCTCCTGTGACGTCTTCAGTTTGTTCCGAACCCTTCAAGCAACACTATGCAACTTTAACTGAGCAACAGCGCCCCCTGCAGCCAACACATGGATTCATTCTGTTTTTGGCTTTGTGTAACCCACTCACTGAACTGATATTACCCATGATCCTCTGCTTCCTGGACCTGCTGCTGCAACAAATCCACTAAACTGTTTAGAATTCTTCACATTTTAACAGTTTCCTGCTGAGTTTTGGGGTTTGAACTCAGGTTTTTAATAACTTCTATGTTTTTAATAACTGATCATCAGTTCAGCTTCACTCCTCGACTCACTGGAGCTGAATCTGACAGTAGAAGCTGTGGTTCTGTCAGTTCTTCTCACAGGAGATCGAACCCACTCATGGTTACTGGGTGATGAGGAAACTTTCTCCTGAATCACAGTCACTAAGCTGCTGTTTGGAGGTTTTAAAAGTTGCATAGTGTTGCTTTAACAATTTCCTTCTCCGATGTGACGCGACCAAGCAGCTGTCTCATGAGTTAGTTTGAGTTGATGTGAGTTGTTGGACTGAAAAACTCCAACGTGAAAATAAAAAGAGTTATGAATTATAAAAATAAAAAACACCATCTCAGCTGCTGAGACTGTTTGGCAGTCAGATCCACCATGTTTTCCTCTGTAACCATGGTAACTTGTGATTCTGTTAACAACCTGGACCCACATTCCGGCCCGCCCACCCACCTACATTCAGGAAATGACATCATCAAAGCTCTACAAAAGCAGCAGGAGGTTAAAGGACAGGTTCCTTCTACTCGGGCGTCCGTGTGAGAGTGAAGCCGCGGTTTCCTCGGCTGTAATCATCCCGTTCATATTGTCGGTTTAGAGATCTGATCCCGATGTGCGTCAGAATCCACAGACTGTCGAGGCTTCAGCAGTTTGTGTCAAAACAAACCACACATATTGATATTTGTCAAAGTTTCTCCCTTTTCAGAATAAAATTCCCTCTCTGTGTTACAACCGCTGCACCACAGTTCAACAAGGAAACACTTCCAGAACACAAAAGCTGGAAAACTAACCGAACTAAAATCAATGCATCCAGAACTAAACCCATTTGATAACTGTCCTAACCCTCATTTGATTTTATAACCAAAGTATCAAACCAGTGTTTCCCACTGATAACTTTGACTGCGGCAGCTAACTGGGTCTAATTTCTCCTACCACAGTTTCATAATGATCCAATAAACTTTTCACACTTCTCATAACAATATAAACTCTCTCCGCCCCACTGGCTGGCTCTCTCTCTCACTTCTTTGGTTTCCTTTAAAAACATTCATAAACATCCACGCTCCTCATAGATTAACAATCTGTGGGAAACACTGTTAAGATCTGACTTGAGAAAATACCAACTTTATTTGTAAAAATGTAAAATAAACCTTTGTTTCTGCAGTCGTGGATTCTGCACCTCATCACTTATGTACATTGAAAGTGCAGAAAGGAGAAGATCTCTTAACGACAAGTGGAATTAATCACAGCAGGAAAACCAGTCGCTGTTTCAATATGGACGCCTGATTTTTGTTTTAAAGACTTGGACTGTGAACCTGTCCTTTAATCTCCACTTTTGTCATCGAAAGAGAGAGAGAGCCATGCTTCGTACGAGGTTTCCAGTCGATGCGAGTTGTGGCAGAACGGAGCAGTGACCTCGGATCAGGAGTAAAATGTCAAACTGCCACAACATCACAAAAGATCTGGAAACTAAATGCATCTGCTTGTCGTTTTTCCGGTGATTTAGCTGCAACTTGCTTTAGATTTCTTTTGTTGCTGAGCAGCAGGAACCAGAGGGTTGATACAACATGGTCTGAGTGAGGAAGAGGAGGAGGAAGGGCTGCAGTGAATAAACAGCTCTGCTCCTTGACTCTTCTCCACCTCTGGGATCAACATGGCGTCTCTGTTCCAGGCATCAGTGTGGTGTCCGATATCTTTGTCTCCTGTAGTGTCGCCTGGCTCCTCCTCGGTGGCCCTCACACCGGGTGGAACAGCAGCGTGCAGTCGTCCCTCTCTGCAGCAGTGTAGATGTCCGGCAGCGGCTGCAGAGAGGCCTTCGGCAGCGCCCCCCCGGTCCTCAGGTAGCAGGAGACGATCCTCTGGTCCAGGCGCAGCTGGCACGGGATGGCGTCGAACGGCTTCGGGTCCAGATCCAGAATGGAGACGGAGTAGGAGAAGGCGGGAGGTCTGGTTGAATGGAAGTCTCGGAGCCACGTCTGACCGGAGAGACTAGGAGAAGAGGAAGAGGAGGGTTAGAGAACAGGAGGAAGGGCCTCTAACGCCCGGCTCTACCTGGTGGATATAATCAGGTACTACAAGCAGAATCATAAACCGCATCATTACTTTTTGGACAAAAGCAGTTTCAAGATCTCAGCTCCGGCTCTTTGTGATTCTAAATCGACTTTTTCCACGACAAAACAGATAATGAAATACTTCTGACAAAACTAGACTCACCCTTCATCGTCATCCTCCTCTTCCTCCTCAGGGCTCGGCACCAAGGCCACCATGATGGAGCAGTCCTTGGCTGTCATGGCAACGCGGTACTGATGAACCTGGAGTCAGAACATACAGGAGGGTTTTATCTTTCTGTTTTGAGTCTGTTCAGGTGTTAAAAACAAGTTAACAGTCAAAACTCTACAACTGTGAAAGCTATGTGGAAAGCATGAAATATAAATACATATAAATAGGACTTTTATATTTGGTTCAAGTATTAATGTGAGGGAATCAAACGCTTCATGCTGGTTGTGATTCATTTTCAAAGTCTGTGTCCGCTGCACTGCTGCATTTTGCTTCCATCGATACATCAACTTTTCCACTTCAGCCAAATGAAACATTTTTTAAGCATTAAGATTGAAAATGAGCAGGAAAACCGTTGTAAGGAAACACAACCCAGCGTTTGCACTGATGATTTCAGCAGCATTAACATCCTCAGACACACAGTCAGCTGACACTGTCACAGTTTCCTCTGTGACTCAGCCACTGGAATAACTGGGATCATTTGAATCCAGTCTAACCTTGGCAGCGGCGTACTCCACGGAGCCGTCGTCCTCAGCCGGACATTTCTGCAGCGTTTCCAGGAAGGCCTCGTTGTACGGCCCGTCCACCTGCAGACGAGTTCTGACACAGACAGACAGGAAGTGAGGTCAGAGACCAGGAAGTGAGGTCAGAGACCAGTGAGTTCAATCAGCAGCGTTTCTCCTCTGGGCCTCGGCGTGTCCTACCTCTCCTTGGGGAAGTCCTGCAGATGTTGCTCCACTCTACGATACAAAGGATGAAGACCTTCAATGTTCAGCGAGTCCAACATCTGAGTCTGAAGAATCCGGGACAGGACGCTGTTGCTGTTTAAATCCTGAGAGCCTACACACACACACACACACACACACACACACACACCCACCCACACAGAACAAATTCAGACATCATGACCTAAATGTTTGAGCTGAAAAGACACAAATGCTTCTTTCTAACTACAAGCATATTGAAAGGAAGCAACAGCACAAAGAAAACCTTTGTATAAGGGACCAACAAGCAGCACATAGACCTGTTGGACTGGTCTGTAAACAAAACACATGTGAGCATGCATGCAATACACATCCTGGGGGGGGGGTTATCTGCTGTTTACTCATGTGCATGTATGAAGATAACAAACATGAATGTAAATACTGATGGTAACTGCTGTAACTAACTTATTTCCTCACTAATTGTTCTGATGATTGTTTTCTCAATATATTGATTCATCATTTTGTCATCATCATCATCCAAAGAATCCAAAAGTCAAAAACTATTTGGCTAGCAAAACAACAAAAAGCTAAAAATAATAAAAATCTTCAAATTATTCTTTTAAAAATTAGAGGAAATCATTTATCGAGTTTGAAAATAGTAGTAAATCATTTTTTTCTGTCGTTGCAGCTCTAACTACTTGTGTTAAAGAATATTTTTGTGTTTGCTTGTTTTTTTTCTTATTGCAGCCGACGGGTTTGATTTCTAAACGTAGAACAAAATAAATAAAACTGACTCAACATTTAAATTAAAAGTATTAACAAACTAATAATTGACCAGCTTAGTTCACTCACTGTGACCTGGCCACACACAAATCTATCAGATGGTAGAGAAGCAGGTTCTGACCGTGACGAATCCTCTCCTTGTTGAAGAGACTGGCTTCACAGAAGCTCCGCCCCTCTCCACATCTGTCCGCCACCCCCCCGCCGTGCCCTCCTCCTCCACCACCACTCAGCAGGGCGTTCACCAGGACCTACAGAGAGAGAGAGAGAGAGTTGTGTTTTCCACAGGCTCAAACGATGCACAGTGTGTGTGGTAGTGTCTGCGTGTGGATGTACCTGGATGAAGTCGTTGAGAACAGCCTTGCCGGTCACGTGACTGATGATTCGGTTGTTTCCGTACATGAAGTACGGTCTGAGCTGATGCAGCAGAGAGTTCAGGTCCAAGGAGTCGTCACTTCCTTCTTTACTACTGTAAATGCACTGACCGCCCTGAAGACACACAGACAGGTTTTCAGACTGTGGTTCTGTACTCACCTTGAAACAATCATCCCAAAGTGAAGAGGATCAGAAGTTGTTCTCTAAGTATTTACACTTTTCACAACATCTGTTCACACCAGAGATGTAAAGTAACGAACCACATTTACTCACGTTACTGTAATTGAGTAGTTTTTTTGTGTACTTTGTAATTTTTTGAGTAGTTTTTGAAATGGGTAATTTTACTTTTACTTAAGTAGATTTTGACTGAAGTATTGTACTTCGCTACATTGGAAATTACAGCCGTTACTGAGTAAAAGAAAAAACATAGTTCAAGTCGCAAGGCAAGTCTCACTGCAGTGGTGTCTTTTCAAAATAAAAGAAACCATTTCAAAATAAATGTATCAACTTTGATTTGTTGTGGTTGTGGCTTCTGTTTGCAGGGTATAAATAAATAAACACGCAAAATTAGCAATAATAAAACAAAATAAAAAAAACATCTATTTTAGTAATAATGATACATATGAAGTACAGTTTAAGGCAAGGGGTAGTGATGGATAAAGTTTTCTCTAAAAAACAAGTTAAGTCTTTCATTCTCACTTTCCACCTTAAAACTATGAAATTAACTGAACTTGACATGTAATCCCAAAAGTTGTAAACTGTTGTGTCGACATGTTAAATGTTTAATGTTTGGCATGTTTAATGTCATTGCACTTAAATTTGTAAAGATCTCCTTTAATTAAAAATAACTGTTTTTGGATTGGATTTATGACCCATTGTCCCTTTTTGGACTATATAAGAGCGGCCCCCATCAAGCTGTTGGAAGTAACTAAGTAACTTTTACTTAAAGTACAGTTTAAATGAACTACTTTTTACTTTTACTTGAGTAGATTTTTAGATGGGTACTTTTACTTGTACTTAAGTAAAATGTCATCAAAGTAAAGGTACTTTTACTTGAGTACATTATTTCAGTACTTTTTACACCTCTGGTTCACACCTGCAGCAACTTGAGATCTCAAACAGAGATGTGGAGACGTCTGGGCTCATCTAAGATATAAAAACCTTTCAAAGAGTCGCTCTGGAGCAGAGATCACACGTCGTCACGGCCGTAAGAATTCTGTAACTTGTCTCTTGCCGTTGGCAGAATCTTTCACTGAGAGCTTTTTGTTTTAAACTGGGTTCTGTTGCTCCTTGGTTCAAACCAACAACTGAAGATTCCTTCTAAATGGCTTTCAAAGAGATTTATGTGATGGGGACAAAATCCACATTCCTCGTTCTGAGCCGTCTGAGTGAGACGAGAACGTCAGTATCTTCTAAAGTTTGACTTTGTGGAATTCAGGTTCACTCAGAGTTTCAGAGATATATTAAAAATAAGAAACTTGCATTTCAACTGGAGCCTGATCCATTAAATGGTTGGTTGATGTATTTGTCAATATGAGCCGTTCACTGACATCAGTATCGTGTTTATCTTTGCTGATATGAAAACTTCAACAGAATAAATTGTGCAGAAATGTGCATTCATGTTTAGATTGTGCATAGAAATATGTTCTTTATATCTGGTTACATTTGAATTTTCTTTGTATTTATGGTTGTTTATGATAAAGTTGATTGTTAAGCTATGAAATATCAAAACTCAATTATATTTCTTTGTCAAAAAGGATTTTTTATCGGCAGAAACATCAGTATCATAATTTTTGCGTTGTTTAAAAAACTCTTAAATTCATTCTTAAACATACAGTCACCTTTTAGTTTACAGGTTAATTCCCAGTATGAACAGGAGGAATTGTGAACTAGAGCAGTGTTTCTGTTTTAATGGTCATTTAAAAATCATTTTAAAACTTGTGAATCTCTCCTTTACAATCAATGGCTGTATTAATTGATTGTGTTGTAAATGGAGCTGGATGTTGTGATACAAACACACAAAAGGTGTCACATTACACAGAGTAGGACTGAGGCTGTGGTTGTGTCTCACCTTGAAGATTTTGAAGTTGTTCTGAGGTTCTTCTATAAGTTGTCTGATGGCAAACTGCATTCTCTGCCTGTTCCTGATCAACAGAAACCAGAGAACTTTGTGTTCAGATGCAGAACAGTCAGATTTCTATCAGGAGCTGAATCTACACTGAGGAGTTACAAGTAGAAAGTGTTTCTCAAGTCGTCTAACAACTACAACATGTGCAAGTTTACATCACCTGCAGTGACCAGACAAACAAACGTGAAGGAAACGAGAAACATTTTAAACGTTTCCTAACAAACAATCAGGAACTTCTACTGTTTCCACATTTTTCAAACGTAAACTTTCCTCATTGTGTTGCAAAACTCTTCCTGATTGTTCCTGTGACTTTTCATAATGCAGCAGTGTTGATGGTAACAATAGTCTGTGCAGTAATCTCACCCTGAGAACAGGTCGAGAGGACAGTACAGGCTGCGTCTCTTCCACTTCCCACGGGCCACCTGAGAGACAGAGAGGGGGGGGGGGGTCATATCTAGTTGGCCTAAAGTATGATTAGTTGGACAATATTTTTGTACTGTTGTTATAGTTACCTTGTCGTGCTGGTGCATGCAGAAGCGACACACTTTAGTCTTGATGTCTTTGCTGACATGTTTGGAGGACGGCAGGAAGCCACATTTAGGCTGAAAAGAGAACAAACGCACAAATCAGCTGCTGAGCAACACTTACACTTAGCTCAGGACTTCTGGTGAGAGTGTGTGTGTGTGTGTGTGTGTGTACCTTGATCTCAATGCAGAGGGGAAGAGTGTGTGTTGGCTGGTGCAGAGTTGGAGACGTCAGGTTGGGCAGACAGAGAGCACAGCCGCTGTAGATGTCCATCACCTTATCACAGCGCATCGCTGACACACACACACACACACACACACAAACACACACACACAATCCAACTGGTCATTCAACAGATTTAAAAACCAAATGCTTCCCACAGGAAAGATTAAAACCCATCTCACCTGGTCTTTGATGCTGAACTCTGATTGACAGCTGCCGTACGAACTCCAGCGGCAGTTTGACCACTTCCTGTAGAGAAAGGAAGTCAGAACATCTGCCTTTGTTTCTGTTATCGTCTGTATGTAAAACACAGTGAACAGCTGATAGTGTTGCAGCAGCAGTGGGATGTCGGCTCAGGAAGCTGCTGCTGCCACTGAAGTGAACAGCTGCGATAAAAACCTCCCGTAGAGTACAAGCAAATCATTCAGATAATAACAATCACATTCATCAGTCAGCATCAGATACAGATTCAGAATCTTTTAACTATCGTCACGTGTCCACATACGCCACATTAAGAACCTCTGCGTGACAGAATCATAAATTCAGCCGTAAAAACCTCCGACGTCCAGTTTAGAAACAAAACTAAAATTAGACTCGGAGAATGATGCTCATGTGCTCCAACTCTTCAGACCTCGACACTAACTCACTGTGTTTTGGGGGAAATTTGTGACGCAAGAAATCTTGTTTATCTCCGAGCTCTGAACAGGTTATATTTTTCCAACTGGATAACCCTGAGGTTTAAAAAGACATTATGCACAACTGTTGTTTTTTCATTAAATGCAATCAAGATTTCACAAAAACAGCCCAGAGTTTTAATTTGTAAAATAAGTTTAGGGAAAATTACATCTGCAAGCTCAGTTATGTTTCTCACTCGTCTTTTATTTTTTTAATTTAGACAAACATCTTTGTTTGAGCACAGGCTTGAGTGAATTTAACGGGCCTGCTATTCTTCCTTCATCTTTCTGTAACTACCTACACGTGAAGTCTCTTTTTTTACCTTTGTTAATTATATTTGAAGTGAAAAATGCAGATTTCCACTCGGACAAAGACGTAAGAAGTGTGCACCCTGGTTATAAAGTCGTATCTCATATCTCTGATACCATCAGACTGGCGGATAGATCCCAGAGAAAGATTCCACAGCCTCTGATGCTCTACATGAAAGACGTGTTTGCTTCTTTGCAGTATTACAGAATCCTTCGTCTCTCTGTGTGTTTTAGTCTCTCGTCCGGCAGCTGCATGTGTTTGTTCATTACTTGTCTTGTTTGTTTCAGTTTTAAAGAGGAACTCCACCTCACAGGTCCCGAGGAGGGAAACAGCCAAAATGAAAAACTCAACTCAAGCTCTTCATGGTTCCAGGAGGAGCTGTGAGAAATGTTTTTGACGAGAAAGACGAATAGAAAAACAATCTCATATCTCAGTTTGTGCTGCATCTATTGATTTGTTTTTCCCCAGAGAGAGTAACGTGGGAGCAGGAGGCTAAACCCATGGAACTCATTCAGTGTTTTGTTAGTTAAAACTCAGACAAAGGAGAAGGATTTAAAACCTGAATGACAGCAAACAGAGCCTTACCCCGCTGTGGATGAACTTCTCTCCCAGGAGGCTGCTCATCACGTTGGAGCTGAAGTCAACAACGTTCTGGATCTGCCTGAAGGCCTGCTCAGGTGTCTGCAGGACAAACACACACAGGTAACCGGCAAGTCACAACCGGATCTGAGACTCCGGATCACATGTTGACAGAGAAGTGGACTTATGTTTCCACTCGAAGCTCACAAGGAAGATCACAAAGTCCTCAGTGTCACTGGGTCTTGATTAACAGGCTTGTGTTCATTGACAGGTTTTCTCTTCCTGGTTGGATAAAGAGTCTGACTAATACAGACGTCATCTTCTAACAAATGAGTCAGGAAGCTTTCTAGATTTTCCCTCTTCAGGAATTCTTTTCCTTCCGTCATCAGTCTGCAGGTTTGACTGACTCCAGAGCTACAGGATCCAGATTTACTACAATTATTCTAGTTTGTTTTAACTATTACAAAATAAACACTGTAGTATTTGTTGGCATTTATAAGGGGACTGATATCTATGAGTGTGTGCAATTTGGTGCAGATCCAAATAAAAATCTAGATATAGGAGGTTCAAATGTTGTTTCATATGGGCTTATATATATTTTTTGGAGAGGAGTACTCAGAGGAAACAGCCGCGGACATGGGGCGATCATGCAAACTCCACACAGACCAACCAGGAACAGGTTTGTTAACATTACAGCAGTAAAGTAAACACATATTTTGGGAGCTTGTTATTTCACAAGCTTTGAGGAAAAACTGTTCCTCTGCTTTTGTTTCTGCAAACAGTTCCTATTTCTACTGTTAACAGGCATGAACCTGAACCTAAACACCAGTCAAAGCTCAACCAGTCTCACGTACGTCACTGGGATCACTGGCAGTTCTCACACCACACGGGCCTGTTGACAGCTGGGTTTAATACTACTACCTGTAAGGGTGTATATGGGAACGCCCTGTGCAGCCATGTGTGAAGCAACATTTTTAAGCTGAGTTTCTGTTATTTCATTCAATAAAAGGGATGCTTCTGTTGCATGGGTGTGGTTTGGATACGATAGTTTTGACACAGACATCAAGAATGTGGCAGACTGGTAACCCCAGTGATCACAGGCACAAGAACAAACATGAGGAGAGAGAGTCTAAGAATGAGAGGCGGGACAGGGGGGGGTTGAGTCCTCACAACAAACAAGTCAGATGCTGCAAGAAGATCTTTACCTGCGGCAAAATGTGAAGATGGAAAGAGATAAGAGAGAACAGCTGATGTAAGAACTCATCGTGTGAACGGAAAAGGTCACGAAGGTTTGACTGATGAGTAACGATGTGAAGGATACACCCAGTTATTAAATAACCTCTTTGGAGAAATTAGATTTAGCTCATTTAGCCCTGCTGTTGAGGATATTTAATACATTTATGAATCATTAGACAGCAGCCACCTGCACAAAAGGACCCTTATGGTAAAGGCACCGCCCCCATACATCCACAGTTTGTCCCCCAGCTAGAAAACCTGTTTTCAATGTCAAGGCCTCTTTTCTTCCCACAAACACACTTCCTGACCTTTTCTCTACTAAACCTATCAAATAGATGCTAAAATATATATTTTCTTAATCACTAATAGTTATTTAAATGTCTGATCTGGTTGCTTGATCAACTGCCACGTGACAATAGGACCAATTCTTTGGAGGAGACAAACCCAGGCTTTGACTGGGCCAGCGTCTGAATTTGTTTTGCAAATTTTAAAATAAAACTGTGATCAACAAGCACACATGTCAAATTCCAAATCATATGTCAGGTGCTTGTCGTCAACATGTTTTTGCTGAGTGATATGGTGGCTGTGGTGAGTTTGGACAACGCTTTAAACACACAGACTGATATTTACCTGCGGTGGGTTCTCACAGTCCTCAGCCGGGTACTTGAGCAGACGTAGAACTCTGGGAAGCTGCAAGAAGAGAAGAGGAGCTCGGTGAAGAGTTAAGAAGTAAATACTTATACGGTTTGTCCAGGGCGTTTGAAACGTAAATCCATTCTGCAAAGTGTGAAGCGAGTCGGGGAAAATCTGACTGAAACCATTGTTGGCCTGCAAACACTAGTGTTGGACTGTCTGTTTGTGTGTCTGTGTAAAGAAGGTTCAGGCACAATGATCTGTGTAAACAGTTTGGAGCCTGTCATCACTCAGGTGAGATTAGGGAAAGGCGATGGACCTGAGACGATGTTGATAGGAAGGTTATCAGGATGTTTTATCAACGTGTTCACATGAAACCAGACAAACCAGTCACACAGGAACTGGGACATCCACCTTCGATGCAGCCGGTCGGGACCAGTGAGCGATTCATCTGGGTTTTATGAGGCGGAAGCTGATACAAATATTAAGGAGTAAACAAGTGTCTGATACAGATAAATATCGGCTGATGTGTCTCTTAGAATTCCAGAAATCTGTCAGTATGTGACTTGAATATCTCAGTCAGCGTTCATCTTAATATTTTTTGAATATAGTGCGATTTGGACACTTGATGAGTTCAATATTAATTAACTTTGAAAGGCCGGGTGATCGGTCATCATGACAACAGTGAACTCACGACAACATGAAGTATTCCGGCTTGGAAACTGGCCCGAGGGGTAAAGAGACGTGACAGCTCAGCGGTGCAGTTAGAGCCATAGCTACATGTTTAACATTTTTCAAACTAAAGCAAAGTTCAAAGAGACAGTTGCTCCTTTAACACTTTGATTGTCTAGATATCTTTAATCCAAACAACAGTCTAAAGCTCCAATAGTATCAATCTTCCGCCGCAAACTAAAAACACTTCCGGCTACACCTTGAATACAAATTTTGAAACTAACAATTTAGTAGCACTTAAATGGCTCTTACTTGGGACAAATAAATGTATCTTAATCGTATCTTACTCATAGCACTTTGTAGTTCTGCTTTATTTTGGAAGAAATTGTACTTTCTTGATTCTTGTTGTTCTGGGTTTGTACCCTCGGGGTTGAATGCACTGATTTTAAGTCGCTTTGGATTGAAGCATCAACTAAATGAAATGTCATGTAATGTACTATCAGGAATTGATCAAATTCAAACATATATTGAGACAATCTATGGTATCTCTGTTTGGAAACTGGCCCGAGGGGTGAACAGCTCCCACAGACGTGATGGACAGCTCAGCTCAGTGCTGCAATTAGAGCCATAACTACATGTTTAACATTTTTTTTCAAACTAAAGCAAAGTTAAAAGAGACAGTTGCTCTTTTAACACTTTGATTGTCTAGATATCTTTAATCCATACAACAGTCTCAAGCTCCAGTATTACCAATCTTCCGCCGCAACCTAAAGACACACCTCTTCCGGCGATACCTTGAATAACATCTTTAAAACTAGCAATTAAGTAGCACTTAATTGGCTCTTACTCATAGCACTTTGTAGTTTTGCTTTATTTTGGAAGAAATTGTACTTTCTTGATTATTCTTGTTCTGTGTTTGTACCCTCGGGGTTGAATGCACTGATTTTAAGTGACAGTTGCTCTTTTAACACTTTGATTGTCTATATATATATATATATGATCCAAACAATAGACCCACCTCTTCCGGCTATACCTTGAATAAGATCTTTGAACCTAGCAATTAAGTAGCACTTAATTGGCTCTTACTCATGGCACTTTATCATTCTGGTTCTTCTGGGTTTGTACCCTCTTGTGGAGACTCTCTCTGGTATTTCTGTTTGGAGGCCCAGGGGCCCCAGCAGATGTGAAGGACAGCTCCAGCTCAGCGCTGCAATTAGAGCTACATGTTTGGCATTCTTGAGGGTCAAGAAGTCAAACTACTACTTCAACTGAAATCAGGTGTAGACTGAGGAGGAATGTTCCAAGTTTCAACAAGAAGGTTGGAGGACGACCACTCTCCTGGGTTAGGGATCCTGAACCCCTCCATGGCCCCTCGTAGATGTTGATGTTGCACTAATTGGATAAAAGCGTCTGCTAAATGACATGTAATGTAAGGTGTGTGTGTGTGTAAAACTTTTCCAAGGTGTGTGAACAGTATAAACAGTGTATCAGCAGAGGATCTATTTCTTCACCTCTGATTGAAACCAGTGAATCATCGCTCAGGAACATTTCTGCTCCATGACGCCAGGGGACCGGGGACGCCCTGCCTCGCTCGCATGTGACCTCCACTCCGCGGTTGCTCAATAACAACACGTCCAGACTGGTCCCGTAAATCACACGGTTCCCACAGTCCCGACAAACTGGTTTTCACTGATCCGGAACGAGGGGGTGGTGGTGGTAATGGTGGTGGTGGTCAGTGAACGCATCACCCCTGTCCCGGGTCAGTCCTGGGAAAGTTAACCCCGGGTTAGACTCGGTTGTGTGAGTTTCTCTACGCCCGGATGGAAGGGATGCTAACGGCTAAGTTAGCTCCCACTGTGCTAGTGGGTGATTTGCATTAAAATGACAGCGCGGTCGGTGGGTCTATCTGGGTGGAAACAAGCCGGCGACACGACTCCGATCCCCGGACACTTGCTCCGGCACTTGTTGCTCCTGCGGAGGGACGGTTCTCATTGGATGGACCGATGGGAACTCTTAGCTCCCGGTTAGCAACTCAAGGCTACAGCGGCAAACATGAGCTAAAGGCACCGAGGGCAGGTGAGGTCCTGCCGGGGGACGGGTCCACCTCTTCCGGGAACATGTCCGCAGATTCCCCGCAGAGTTTCTCCCCGGCAGCGGCGGCGAGCTGGAGGCCATGAAGCCCCAGCCCGGTGGGGGGGGCTGGAGAGGGGTTAGCTTGGGGTTAGCTTCGTGCTAGCTTAGCTCACTCACCTGGACGTGGGACACCACCAGGCTCTTGTTGCCTTCCCCGTGATACTTCCACTCGTTCTCGTCCATTTTGTCCAGCTCCATGACGGCGACAGGCCCGACGGGTGCACGGCAGGTACAAGTACTTCCACCGGTACTCGCAGCAGTACTACTGAAGTACTGGAAGTACTGAGGCTCCGAGTACCGCTGCTGCTGCTGCCCGGCCCCGGAACTCCATGCGGCCTATCACAATACTGCTTCCGGTGATGGCTTCAAAAAGTAAAACACAGTGTGTGGAGAGAATAAAGTTTTGATTTTGAACAAAAAAAGTCTCATCAAGCAACTTCATCAGTACTTTTTTAAATCATCTAAGGTTAAATTAAATAAGTAATTCGTGTGTTTATGTTAATTTACAAAAAATGTATGTAGAAGTTATTTACATACTTATATTTACACATTATTTCAATATTTACACATTTTATTATTTAAAAGTTGAGTGAGTTGAGAACCAAAAAGCCTCATCAAGCCACTTAATCAGTACTTTTTTATACATATTTCTTAACTATTTTTAAATCATCTAAGGTTAAATTAAATAAGTAATTCGTGTGTTTATGTTAATTTACAAAAAATGTATGTAGAAGTTATTTACATACTTATATTTACACATTATTTCAATATTTACACATTTTAATATTGAAGAGTTGAGTGAGTTGAGAACCAAAAAGTCTCATCAAGCCACTTAATCAGTACTTTTTTATAAATATTTCTTAACTGTTTTTAAATCATCTAAGGTTAAATTAAATAAGTAATTCGTGTGTTTATGTTAATTTACAAAAAATGTATGTAAAAGTTATTTACATACTTATATTTGCACATGCATTATTTCAATATTTACACATTTTAATATTTAAGAGTTGAGTGAGTTGAGTGACATGAGAGTGAGAAGCAGGAAGTGAGTGGTGTTGATCAGTAAAGTGATCTGTCCCCATCCTGTTGTTTTATTCACATTAAGAGAGATCCAACTGCCCCACATCAAACCTTAACGTTACAATATAAAATATACAACCCTAATATAAAAAGCCAGGATCATGGGGGGGTTGTTTTGAAATGACCTGATTGTAACGTGAGGGTTTGATGTGGGCAATTAAAAGGTTATGTGCAGAATTTCCTGCTGAATATTGGAGATAAACTCTGGTTTTTATTAACTTCTCAGTCTTTTTATCTGATCTAAAGTTCAGCTCCACTCTTCTACTCACTGGACCTGATTCTGACAGTTGAAGCTGTGACTCAGTTCTTATCACCAGAGTTACATTAAACAGACATTCAGGGAATGAAGGAGGAAACATTCCCCATGTTCACAGTCACTTACCATTGGGGGGAAGTAACAAAGTAGAATAACTTTGTTACTGTACTTAAGTAGATTTTTCACATTTCTGTACTTTACTTGAGTATTTATTTTCCTGACGACTTTTAACTTTTATTCGCTACATTTGAGCACAAATAGCTGTACTTTCTACTTCTTACATTCTCAAAACTGTCTCGTTACTTGAGCAGCGGAGGTTGGCGGAACGTGCAGCTTTACACACGAAGCACCTCTCTCTCGCTCTCTCTCTCTCTCTCTCTCTCACTCTCTCGCTCCTGCAGGAGCTCGGTTCAGTCTTGATTATTAGGGCCCGAGCACTGACAGGCACTGACAGACGTGAGGCCCTATTGAAATTGTAAGGATTATTATTCAGGCAAATGAATTTTCTTTTTGAGGGCTTTTATTAGGTGATTTTACATGATTTTTTGAAGGTATTCCTTTTTCGATTCACATTCGTTTTCCTTTTCCTGCTTCGTGTCGACATCTGCACATAAATACATAGCTCGAAGCAGCAAGTGGTTAACTTGTCTTAAAGAAAATATTGGAAGTAGTTGGTTTAAACAAAAACTGTTGGCAAATAGACTATCATTGGTTGGCCGTGTCTACTTAGTCTTACACGTCCATGTAAACAAAACAAACAGATTTAAAACAAGTCGAGATGGAAAAACAAACAACACAACCAGTTATATAAGCAAACGCAAAAACAACTTTCAGCCAACACAACCAAAAACAAACACTGTGTCCTGGACAACTGCATATTCACTCAAACAATTCAGGTTTTTTAATGGACCTCGCCAAATGGAACCCTGGGTAATCAGGCCCAATTTTCCACTCACTATAATGCCAATATAATCTTTTCAAAGATATTATATATCTATATATTGCTAATTCCAATCCTTAGTCGCCCTTTGTGCTGACTCAACACAACTTAGAAGCTGTTGAGTCTTTATATGTGTATTGTACAAACTGGCTAATGTGTACAACTTCAAGCACGGTTGTGTCTTCACTTTGTCGTCCCTACAGGCAAGATACCCTACAGGTGTATTGTCACCCTGCTGGAAACAAATGCAAACACACACCCAGGCTTATTCAGTGAAGAGAGTCTAATGATAAATAAACAGGCTTACATGTAGATGTGTGGACAAGCTGGCGGGCAGATATACAGGCAGGTAAACATCCAGGAAGTTACACAATACAGCTAATAGACACAAAAGGTTAATTTGGTCTATTAGTGTTCTTAGGTAGAATCAAGAGGCACTTGTTTATTCTGTTGTGTTGATTCTTTGTTGCCGCTAGAAGTTCAGATGCACTTGTCCAATACTATTTTAACCTCAGCATCTCGGGTTCAAAATTTGTAAAATTATACATTATATATATAGTGTTGTTATAATTTTTCAGTCAGTTGAAATAAATCCTGAACTGAACAATTTTGGGTTGTTTTGTGTCTGTATAGGCCTACTATAAAAAGTACTTAGCATTTTTAATTTTGGTACTTGTACTTGTACTTTTGATACTTAAGTACATTTAATATGAGCAACTCTAAGGCTTTTACTCAAGTCATTTTCTGACGGGTGACTTTTACTTTAACCACCAAGCGAGTCACTTTCAAGTAGGATATCTGTACTTTTACTCAAGTATGGCTTTCAAGTACTTTATACACCACTGTCACTTACCCATCAAACTGGTTTTACTCAAGCTGCTGTTTTGAGGTTAAAGAGTTGTTTAGTGTTGTTTTATCCATTTCATTGTGAGGACAGATACGTACTGGTTGGACTTTTACACTGCCTTTTTAATCTCTTATCCTAATCAGCATTATTTATGTACTTTGGCTTCTTTGGATAGTTTGTTATTTACACATTTTTACTCTCTGGGATTATTAGAACATTCACTCACACACGTTTTGAGTATTTCTATATTGCAGTTTTGCTACTATTAGGTACATAATTTCTACCTAGGGAAACTTTGCATTTAAGAATGGTTTCATTCCAAAGTATACACCACAATGTAAAAACAGATAATTGCATTAAGTAACTGATACTAAAAGAAGAATTTGGTCTGATTCTTTTGTTTCAAAATGTTTTAGTTTTTGTAAAGTTGTTTTAGTTTATTTGTCTAACCATAATAAATCAATAAAGGTTATTGTAATCTTCTTACTTTATTAAAATAGTGTCTCAGACTTGAGATCTTTAGAATGACGCAGCTTATCAACAAATATAACAGATAAAGAAAAAAGAACATATGGAATATACCTTATACCTGGACTGTGGGAGATATGTACATGTGATGCCTTAAAAACGAAGTTCACACATCAGAGCTTTACTTATAAATCAGAATGTTTTAATACGTAAAAAAACAACAAGAGACAACATACACTCACACACACACGCTATCAGGATGCAGGCGTTCTATACATGAGGGAATCTACAGAGACAGAGGACATGTGATATCTACTGTGGCGACTCGGCTGCTTCTCGCCCTCTGTCGCCTCCTGCGTGAGGAGTTTCCCTGTGGTTGTGAGAGGAAACAGTCTGTACACCAAACAGGCTGCTAGCTCACAGTCTGTACATGACATCAGGATTTGTGTCTTTGTCTGAGCCTATTGGTTTTTCCTCCACAAGTGTTCCCAGCCACGATCAGTCCATCCCTCCGATGTCGTGCTGTTTGTACGACTGTGAGACCAGAGTCCCTGCGGAAAAACACAAACACTGTCAGACTGACGCATCGAGATCATGAAAACACGGTTTACACAGTGTTCTGCTTCAAGTGAACCACTGTCGATTCTAAAATCAATATATAGAAATCAACAGTCAACACTAACAAAATGTAATCTGATGTTGCACATGATAACAGTGAAATGTGCATTTCCACAGCACTAATCACATGATGACCTGAACATTCATGTCCTTCCCTGTACTCTGCAGTTCTCAGCTTTTCCTTTTAACACTAAAACTGCTTGTATTCACTGATTATCATCAAACAATCTGTATCCAGTCAGTGTTTTTACCAAAATATAAAATTATCCTTTCGAGAATTAGTTTTTTTCACCTGCAGTCAGATGTCACAAGTGGCTTAACTTCATAAATAAACTTGGAAACAGACTAATGTTAACCAACTTAACATGTCACCTTCAGCACAGTTACTCATTTGATTCAGAGATAGAACTAGTGGGCAGATGACACATTCATTTTACCTCTTAAAGTCCCCCTCCTGTAAAAATGTTTGTTTTACTAGAACATGTTGTTCCCTTTTTGCTTTTTATATAATAAAGAAATATTGAGCAAAATTAGCAACCAGTCCCATGACTGAGTATTTCCACTGTAACTCTGCAGCAAACCAATACCAGTCTGAAAAAGCTGATTCAGAGACAGCAAAGATTATTCAGATTTTTCATTCTGAAGGATCCTAGTAACAAAATGAGGAAGGAAGGTGCAGAGTTACATTTTGAGCCATTTTAAGACCATGAGGGGAATTTTCAAGACAAAGCCTTTGATTAGGTAATTTTGAGGAAGAAGGAAGGTGCAATAAGCAACTGGAGTGGGACTTTAATAATCGACATCAAGGCCAATCAATGTCTTGAATTTTGGTGGAATTTTGAGTATGATGAGTTCAAACATTAATGCTGACAGAAAACAACATTCAGCGTCACCTCACATCGGACTAACACACACAGAAACACACACTGACAGAATCTAAGCTGCTGCAGACAACGTTCATGTCACACGGCAAACTGGAGGAGCGAGCTGGGAGCTGGGAGCTGGGAGCTGGGAGCGGGAGCAGGAGGGTCAAAGGCCAAGCAGGAAGTACATGTAGACTAGCCAGCTAGCCTGCAAGGAAACAAGCTGCGCCATCCCACCTTTAGCCACGTCAACACCTATCTGCAAACCACAGTCCAACTTCACCATCGTTTAGGGGACAGCGAATTATCTAGAGTGAGGGTGAAGCTAGCGGAGGTAATACAGTCATAAAGCCACAGTCTGAGAGAGACAAGCTGTCTGTGTGCAAACTGCATCGGACCGTAAAGACATACAGCTCGTTTTTAATCAGACAACTAATCCCAGATACTATTGCTCATAATACCACAGTGTGGGTGTGTGCCTCCACCAACCAGTACAGTTTCAGTCTAAATAAAAGGATAGTCCACTCACGAGGTCCCGGTCACTTAAGTCTAAGAAATTCATCTTTGAGTCCAGGTTACGACTAGAAAAAAAGTCTTTAAGAATTTCCCTAGAGGCAGACGCTCCTCATCAGTTTCAAGAGGAACAAAAAGATGTTTTGTAGTAGAAGTGACCTTTGACAACATTCTGAGCATTTGTACCATATTTGAAGAAACTCCCTCAAGGCGGTGTTGAGATATCATGTTCACAACAATGGGACGGACTGACAACTTCAGCGCATAATGCCTCAAAGCCACTGGGTGTCACCAGCGCTGAGGCAGATCACACCAGTGTTTACAATAGATTTTACAAGGCTACCTTTATGACAAAGTTAAAAGAGCTTTCAAAAGAGACCTGTTGAGTATTTCAGTAACTTTCCCCCAATACGAGTCCAGTAGAAGATAATTATCATTATCACTATTAATGACAGATAAACTTCAGTCTGGATTCATAACCTGTTTAGTGATAAAAGATCAGACTGTGTGATTTCAGTCTTTCCCAATGGATCAGACGTAATTTAAATACACACACGCTCTTTGTTCTGACCTCCAGGCTGTGGCTTTACAACAAGTAGTCATTGAGCTGCGTGGCTGGGGGGGTTTGGGGTGTTGGAGGAAGCAGTACATGGAGGGGAGGGGGGGTTGGGGTGTTGGAGGAAGCAGTACAGGGAGGGGGGGTGCTTTGGAGGCAGGCTGGGCTGGGGAGGGGTCAGAGTAGCAGGGCAGCAGGACTAGCAGAGCTCCCAGAGGCAGCAGCAGGGCCGGTGGCGTGCTTACCTGGGGCCAGGCCCCCCTCTGCCCTGCCCTTCATCCCTATTCCTCCTCCAACTCCAACTCCCGGGCCAGAGCTGCCCAAGGCTTCCACGGGGAAGGAGGGTCGTTCGCCCCTGTAGGGCTTGGGTCTGAAGGTGAAGTCTTTGTCTTTACCTTTGGAGCCTTTGGGCCGACCCGCTGTCTTCTTCTTGGACTTGCCATCCCCTTTCACGCCCAGCAGGGGGTGCACCTCTGAGGAGAGAGAGAGAGAGAGAGAGAGAGAGAGAGAGAGCACAGAGTAATGGTCAATGCCCATCACTGATTATTTTCTAAGACTGAACCCACAGTAGAGCTGAGGGTGATGGGAGTGTCACTATGTTCTTTACAGGTACAGTGGTCTAAGAATTCAGGATCATAAACCTGAGTATTGAGTATTAGTTAAACAATTTTGTGCATTGACGGAATGTTACGGCGTCATCATTCTAACGAGTACAAATATTCTTGTTCATCCGCATCTGCTTTCAACTTCCTGCAGTTTTCACATTTGATCCTTGTGTCCTTCTCTCTCACCGTCACTTGGCACCCCCTGCAGTTCGATGGTGGTGGTGCGGGCTTTCTTTTTGGCCGGGCCCTCGGATGAAGGCTGACGCTGCTTCTTGTCTCCGCCGGCCAACGCCTCCTCTGGAGCAGCAGACTGGACCGAGGAGTCCGGGGGGGGGCCGAAGGGGTTCTCTTCAGGATCCTCGACTTCAGGGGCGATGGGCAGGTACAGCAGAGCCTTATAGTCCTCCAGCTCCTCATCACTACAGGACACAGACAGACAGTTACTCTCAGCAGATGAATGCGGATGAAATACTGATAAAAATGACACAGTATTAAAAAAGATTCTGAATTATTAACAGTACAACCACTGACATGTCAACCTGCAGGGTAGATCTGATGTTGTTAGCTTGATTTTATTTACATATCTTTGTGAAGACATGGATGAAAACAACTGAACCTGCATCTGCTAGTTTCCAGTTATGATACCATGATTATGATGTTTAAAGTTTTTAATGATTTAAAACCCTATACTTCTCAGACCAGAGAGAAACACTGTTGTAGTACTTGTTTGTAGTAGATTGTTCCCTCGTTCTCTCACCTGCTGCAAAAAGCAACTATGGGGTCAACGGTGGTGACATCCACCTCCTCATCCTCTGCAGCGTCTGCACCTGCAACATGAGAACCAGTTCATAGTGAAACCAGTGCATCTGACGACAGCTGGTTAACCTACTTAGAGTCGGCAGTTTGCCTCATGGGGATTAATTCAATGTTTAAGACAAGAGAACCACAACAGCACACTGTAGAGCCGGAAAATGAACTTCATCATCTCTGTGTTGTGTGTTGTGTGTGTTACCTGTCTGCTCTGGTTCACTCTTGTCTTCATCCTCGATGTCGAACTCAGACTCTCGCTCCTCGTACTCCACGTTCTCATCCAGTTCTTTGAAGTCGGGAGCAAAGGCGCTCCAGTTTTCCTGGAGACGAACAAAGATTCAGACGTTTTAACCACAAAATTAAGCCACATTTTTGATCCTGCATCTCAAAAATTTAGAGTGAAATAAATCACCTGTGACAAGTTCCCTCATGTACATGTAAACTTCACTATTTCTGTCTACTTACCACTTGATTCTGAGCCCAGATGGACACCACTCCACTAGAGATGGAGGCGATAATGGGACGTACAGGATGCCACTGCGGAGAGGTTTATGTTTAAATGGTTAATTTCTCATTGTAAACAACCATCGTCTCAAAATAACTGAAAATACATTAACAAAAGTGTTGTGTCAATCGTTAAGTCTGGACAATGTGTTCTACTGAGACCGAATTTCAGTTCCGAGATCCTTACAGCGACATCCAGCAGCAGCTCTCCTCTGGTTCCATGCAGGATCTTCACCAGGTTGCCAATGCTCTTCTCCCAGATGTAGAGGGCGTGCTGCCTGGCTGAACCGGCCACGATGTACTCACCATCCCCGGAGAAACAGCAGCGCTTCCACGGCGTCCTGAACAGGGAGACCAGGAGTGGAGGACAATCAACACACAGAGATAAGAGGAAGAGACAGATGCTTCGCTACAACACTGTGGTTTGTCCTGTGTTGACATACCTGTTGACCAGATCCTGTAGTTTCTGCATTGGCTCAGGTTCACCGTCTAGACCACACGTCATTATTTCCCTGCCGTCGTACACTCTGATGATCCTGTCTGCTGTGTTTATGAGGAAGCAACTGCACAGGGACAAGTGGACAAAAGTAAAATTAGATCACAAGCATACAATTTTTTTATTTTACAGCTGGGACTTTAAAGTAGGTTTCTTTGTGTTCTCCGATCCTGTTCTCACCTGCCCTTCCTGGCAAATTCGATGGATTTGATGGCCGTCGTGTTACTGGTGCCAGTGGTCACTCTGAAAGACGCCACCAGCTCCTGAGTGTTTGTGTTCAACACGAGAATCTGCGACAACAGACAGAAGTAGATACAATGGTGAAGGAAAACAGAAAAAAGGGAATCAGCTGCATAGAATATGACCAGTTCTGAGTATAAAATGTGAGTGGAGGGAAATGTTATAAATGTAATTTCCGCTGATAGAAGTTGTAAATCTCAGGTAAAAAACTGAGCAGTCTATGGAGGGTTGTATGCATCGATATCTGCCATTGCGTCATTTTAGAAATGTTCAAATTCCAATTTCGACTGATAGAGAAACTGACCTTTCCTTTGGCGTTGCCTGTGTAGATGAACTCGCCCCGTCTGTCAAAGGCTGCCACCACATTCAGGTCTGAGTCGTCATCCACAGGCAGGACAACGTGTTTGGAGTCTGACAGAGTCAGTAGGACCGGGGCTGACTTCATGGGACACACCAGCACCTTGTCCCTGAAACACAGACATCATTTATGGATCTTACCAACGAATCACCTCACGTGTCACATGTACAGACAGATGCTGCCCAGCCACTCACATGTCTCTGGGGTGGCACTGCAGTTTCAGGATGGGCGAAGGGAAACGGAATCTTTGGTCACAGTCTCCAGTCAGGACGTCCCACTGTGAGACAATGTTGTCTGTGGAGGCGCTCACCAGCTTGTGTCCGTCTCGACTCCAGCTACACACACACACAAAAATGGATCCGTCACAACTATGATCACTCAATATAACATCAGCTTATAGCAAAACTCTTATCAATAACCTGTTTAAATGCTGATATTGTCAGACATCATCACATCATAAAATAGGGATATTATAAACACTGCTCAGGAGCTTGGCACAGATTGTAAGTTTAACAGTCACAGTCTTCATGAACTGTGACTAGATCACTTTCTCATACTGAATTCAAACGTTTAAAACAAAAAGATCATTAATTTATACATTAACAAGATAGTGACACCCCCCACAACACACTGTATGATGTATCTCACCATAAGGAGCAGACTGGGTGAATATGTGCACTGATAATTTTGGCGATTCCCCGTGTGAGAAAGTCCCAGATGACGATGCGGCCGTCATTGCAGCCCACCGCCAGCAGGGTGCCCCACCGGTTGAAGGTGCAGGTGAGGGCCATACTGATGCAGTCCAGAGTGCCATCTGCCTCCTGACAACACACACAACCACAATGAAACCAGCAGGCACAGAAGCGTATCACATTACTGTGGTGTACAGTTCAAACTCAATCTGGATGATTTTCAGTGCACAGATATGAACAGCGCCTGGTATGATGCACGTGTGTACATTGAGAGCTGCTGGTTTACCTCTGGGTAGTTCTGCCCAAACGATTCTAGAAGAGGAAGAACAAAAGAGACAGTGATGAGAAAAACATTCACATTACAATATACCAACCATTCATGTTGAGTGGAATGAAGTGAGAGCTGGCTCAGACACAACAGAACCTCCCAGTTAGTGTTGTGTTTGTAGAAATACAGAAATGATAATCTCCTTAAGTCTTCCCCCATACAGCAGGCCAAACACAAGAACCATACTGTGGATAGTGAGGAATGAGGATACTACACTCTAGACTTGTAGTATGGATACTACACTGTAGACTTGTAGTATGGATACTAAACTGTAGACTTGTAGTACGGATACTACACTGTAGACTTGTAGTAAGGATACTACACTGTAGACTTGTAGTAAGGATACTACACTGTAGACTTGTAGTATGGATACTACACTGTAGACTTGTAGTAAGGATACTACACTGTAGACTTGTAGTATGTATACTACACTGTAGACTTGTAGTATGGATACTACACTGTAGACTTGTAGTAAGGATACTACACTGTAGACTTGTAGTAAGGATACTACACTGTAGACTTGTAGTATGGATACTACACTGTAGACTTGTAGTAAGGGTACTACACTGTAGACTTGTAGTAAGGATACTACACTGTAGACTTGTAGTATGTATACTACACTGTAGACTTGTAGTATGGATACTACACTGTAGACTTGTAATATTGATACTACACTATAGATTTGAAGTAAGGATACTACAGTGTAGACTTGTAATATTGATACTACACTATAGATTTGAAGTAAGGATACTACAGTGTAGACTTGTAGTATGGATACTACACTGTAGACTTGTAGTAAGGATACTACACTGTAGACTTGTAGTAAGGTTACTACACTGTAGACTTGTAGTATGGATACTACACTGTAGACTTGTAGTAAGGGTACTACACTGTAGACTTGTAGTAAGGATACTACACTGTAGACTTGTAGTATGTATACTACACTGTAAACTTGTAGTATGGATACTAAACTGTAGACTTGTAGTAAGGATACTACACTGTAGACTTGTAGTAAGGATACTACACTGTAGACTTGTAATATTGATACTACACTATAGATTTGAAGTAAGGATACTACAGTGTAGACTTGTAGTAAGGATACTACACTGTAGACTTGAGGTATGGATACTACACTGCTGACTTGTAGTAAGGATACTACACTGTAGACTTGTAATATTGATACTACACTATAGACTTGAAGTAAGGATACTACACTGTAGACTTGTAGTAAGGAAACTACACTGTAAAATTTTAGTAAGATACTACACTGTAGACTTGTAGCAAGGACTAAGGATACTACACTGTTGACTTGTATTAAGGACTAAGGATACTACACTGTTGACTTGTATTAAGGATACTACACTATAGACTTGTGGTAAGGTTATTACACATTACACCAGTAGTAAGGATACTACACTGTAGACTTGTAGTAAGGACTAAGGATACTACACTGTTGACTTGTATTAAGGATACTACACTATAGACTTGTGGTAAGGTTATTACACATTAGACCTGTAGTAAGGATACTACACTGTAGACTTGTAGTAAGGACTAAGGATACTACACTGTTGACTTGTATTAAGGATACTACACTGTAGACTTGTAGTAATGTTAATACACATTAGACCTGTAGTAGGGATTCAACCCCTGAGTTTCTACATTAATGATACACAGGATATTGGACTGTTTCTGATCCTTATTCCTTTTACTGAAAGCTGAGATACAGAAAAGTGAGTGTTTTTCCTCCATTGTGCACAATAAGCAGGTTTGGTGAATGTTGTCCCTGACCAGTGGCACCAGTGACGCTGTCACATGGACCAGCTGTGTGTTGTTATTCTCACACTGGTCCCATTCATCTAATGAGAACAGAATAACATAGACACTAACAAATATAAAGTTTAACCGCACAACCGTAAACAAACATTCAAATAAAAACACAACTGGGGGAAACGAACGGACGCTAATGCTAAGCTAACGAACACTTTCCCTGCTTCCATTCAATTGCACCTGTCGATATTTAAGTAATTATCCGAATCAGTTTATCGGGTTAGGATGACATTCAAATAAAAAACCATTAGAAAGTTAAAAGAGTGGTTCTAATGATTCATTTTAATTTAACGCGCACTGGCAGCTGTTGACATGCTAGGCTAATGCTAACCATAACAAGCGCACAGCGACAACATGGAGGATTGAGGGAAAATGTCGTGTTTGAGTTTCTCACCGAGGAGTTCCAGATTCATCGCTGCACCGAGGACGATCCAAAGTTTCCTAAACACTTTAAATTAATCAATATTTCGGTTTATTTCTCCACGATTTCACTTGAGCTTCGACCACAGCCGGGGACTGCCGCCGAGCCTCCAGTCAGGACCCCAAACAACGCGACGGAGAAAGTGCCTGAACAAAATTCACCTTCTTCTTCCTCGGTCTTAAACGGACGGGCGGAACTACTGCCATCTACTGGAGGTGGTTCACTCCTGCAGCTGCTGAGCCTTCATGTGATTTCCTCTGTCATGTTTATCTCACAGATGACAAGTGCATGCTCTACACTGGAATCAAAAAAATAATTTATTTTTAATAGGAAGTCAACTGTTATAAATTAAATATAAATATCTTTATCTGAGAGCTGCTTCCATTCATTTCCTTCCCTTCTAAACTTGCCTCCACTAAAGAAGTTTTCCTTTCAGCCTTGTTATTTGTCTGTTTGATTAACCAAGGATCTAAAAACATAAAATAATCAAAAATAATAAAATACTAATAAATGAAAAGTTGAGTTAACAAAGAATTGAGCAGCAACATATTTCTGTGGTCACATATTTTTTAAAATCTATTTGCCATCAATTAGAGTCGTTCATTTTTGTATCTATGTATATCTATAAGTAACTATTAAATAACAATCATTATTAATACTCATATTACTGTTGTTATTATTAATATTAGTGCTATTAACCTTACTAGGAGTAGTATTTTATCTACCCTGACCTTTCGGATACTACAGCCCTGATGTCTGTGTGTCCTCTGACAGTGTTACCAAATCTATTTCAATCAATATCTCTACGCAGCATTTGACCCTTGACTCATATCTCTAGACTACACGACACTATCTTAAACGTCATGGTTTCAGTTTACTTGACAGTTCAACGACCTGCATGTGAATCCATGTGATAGCAGCACCTCTCACTTTACATGTACGTCTCCATTTAAATGTACATGACGCATCAGACACGTTCACAGGTCAGGACACGCAGTCCTTTCTAACTCAAACAGCTGACTGATGAAGATGATGATGATGAAGGATCCGGTGTTGGATCCGGAGCTAGAGCTGCAGCAGCCGCCCACAAGCCACTTCCTGTCTTCACAGTAAAGACCTGAAATGTTGTATTTAATCGAGCACATACATACATTAATAAAAACATACATACATAAATACATGCAGGAATACAGACACAGTCTTTGTGATCACCATCCGTATTTAATTTCTAAATGTATTCAAGTATTTATTTCTGCATTTATTTACCAGTAAAACGTTTAGAAATATATGTTTTTACTCTTCATAGATGGTTTAAAAACTTTCATAGAGTTATGGCAGTCTGGGGGTCTCTGTGCACTCTCTCTGTGGGGGCCTCTCCCAAAGGGACCCTCATTACAGCTGCCTCTCCCTGCATATTTGTCTTGTTCCACCTCCAATAACACATAAAGATAAAGATAATGTTTAAAATACTTTAAATGAGGGTATAGAAAATACTCAAGCATCTGCTTAATGTTGCAAAAATGTGAAAAGTAGATGATAAAGTTGAATATGCTTTGACATAGTCATGCAACGCAAAGGAGAAATGCACAGAACACAAGTTTTGATTCAGGTGGATTTAACATAAAAGCAAACTTGGAATGAACCAGTGTGTTAAACTTTCTTTTTCTTTTCTTGTTGATGTTGTTGTTTTTTAACAACAACATATTTTCTTGTTGATGTTGTTGTTTTTTAATTAAAACATGCATTTATGTGTTAACTAATGTATTTATGTTTAGCTTAAACTTTGGCATTGTCATGTTACCGAAAATATGAAAAAACATATTAATTATTAAATTAGATAAGATTCAACTTTATTGTCATTGCACAGTACAACAAAATGCAGTTTAGCATCTAACCAGATGTGCAAAAAAAGGGCAGTATTGTGCATATTTAAAGTGGAATATGTAAATAAAAAAGATATGTACAGTAAGAAATATATATGGAATATGAACAGTATTAAGAGGTATTGTATGATATAAGAAATTATATGTTCTTGTGCCTGTTCAATGAATAAAAACAACTCCTCTCCAAAATGGTTTACCGCTATGCCTGTGATGGGCTTTTATTTTGAAGGTTGCGAGCGGAAGTGTAGTGCGTGGCAGCGTGTGTGTGTGTGTGCATGAGTGTACGTGTGTCTATGTGTGTGTGTGGAGGCGCCACGTCGGCAGAACAGTCAGAGAGAGAAGCTGCTGCAGCCTGATCCGGAGTCCGAGGAGAAGTTCTGAAGCTGCTGCTGGTTTAGGGTTTGGACTAGATCTGAAAAGTCCCGAAGAAGAAGAAGAAGAAGCGTCCTCCTCCTGTCCTCCTTCTGTCCTCCTGTCCCCGTCCGAGCCGCAGCTTTCACCCCGAAACACATCGACACAACCCGGGCAGAGTTCGGGCTCCTCGGCTGAACCAGAAGCTGCTCTAGGCTCGAGTTCCTCTCAGGTGTTCGCAGGAGAACCCACTGGGAACAATGGTGAAGGTAAGAAGCCACCGAGCGTCTTCTGGACATGTGGGGACATGAGTGAGGGAGCAGGTTTTTTTAATCAGATGTTGTTCTGTAGCCACTCGAGTGATGATGTGGATTTCCACCGTGACAACAGGTTGCTCCTCTGTGGCCTCCTGGCTGGTTCTCCTGCTGGTTCTCCTCAGCAGTTCTACTTTGGATGTCCAGGTCGAACAGTTTGCAGCAGATGATCAGAGACGAGGAGAACCTGCAGTTAGAGATCCTCACCTCGGGCCCCAGAGACAAACTGGGGGTCGGAGTGATGACGATTTGCAGGAAGATCCACGAGGAATTGACATTTTGAATTAGTGCATTTGTGACACAAGGACATTTCGTCATCACAGAGCTGGTTTAGTTGCAGTATTGCTCAATCTCTTAACCCTTAAACTTCAAATTCATCACATTTTGACTTTAGGGGTCACAAGTGGAACGTTTTGGATCCACAGACCAACAGCACGAGCACCAGAGGTTCTCCTACAGGATGTTTAGGATACTTAACACCTTCATGTCGTTTAGCACTCACATTCATCCGGAGAGACTTACCACTGAGGAACCTCGAAGAACGTTCTAAAGGGCTATGTCTCAAAAAGTAGGACGCCAGGTGAAGAAATGGGTAGAACCTGCACAGGAAGTCCTGTTACGCATGTCTTCATGGTAGAGGGGTTAGGAGAGGACGTGTTCTCAGAAGAGGGGACTTGTTCTTCTTGAGGTTCTTGACGATACATAGCATTTTGGGGCTTGTTTCACCATCAAGTAACCACAAATGAGAACCTTCTGGAGGGTGATTGCCTTGGTGCAGGGACGGTAATGCCAAACAACATTCCTTGGAGGAGCGCAGTAGCTGAGAAGTGAACAGGCTCCAGATCGGTGCCAACCCCGATTTCACTCTATAGGAATGTGTTGATTAATAGAATTACATTCGCCAGGTATTGGTATCCAGAAGCTCCGCCGCACTCTGGACCATCTGTCAGGTTTTCACGATGCTTAGAAGAAGGCCTGACAGAAGGGTGTTATATCTGTAGAGGAGAGAAATGACCATGGGCAGCACCTTGGTGACCTACTGAGTCCGGTTGGGCTTGATTTCTTATGTAAGAGACTGGGAAACAGTTGCAACACGTTCAGAGGATGGTCGCTGCTGGTCATTAAACAGTAAAATCCATATTTCTCCACCCACCCTTGGTTTGGGAGAGACGTGAAGAGGCCATTTTGATTGAGCTTGAGACCAGAATTTCTAAAAAGATAAGTTTAAGAGAGTCGTTTTCTTAGTTCCTTCGTCCATGTGGACATTTCTAGGAGAGAATGTCCGTGGGTTATTGGGCCGGAAGTGTCACGTGGAGTTGTAAAGATAAGGGGTCCCAGTATCCGACCTTGGGGTACCTCGCCATGACACATTGAAGGAACACCCATAGAGATAGGATTCAACCCAAGACAGCACTTTGCCCACACCACTGGTTCACCCTATCAAGGGCAGCTGATAGGTCCACGTAGATAAGAAGTGAAGCTGCCGCTCTAAAGACACATGTCACAGACAAGTCATTGAGTCATCATTTGTATCATGAGGACATTTTGTGAAATACTAATACGTGTTTGAAAACCCCCCTGTGAATAGCCCCATGTAAGAAGTTACAACACCGGTCAGTAGTTGAGCACAAGTGAAGCCTCTTTGTGTGAGTTGTGTCCCGAGTCTGTTCCTCAGCAGTGGGAAATGCTCCTGATGCCAGTGAAGCGTTTATCACATGCTGTTGAGATATGACCCGAACAAGGCTGGTGGGAATGGGGTCCAGCTGTCAGGAGTTGTGTGATACCTGGTTCTCTGAGGGGAGAACCAGAGAAGTGATATGCTGGTGACCACGGGAGACAGAGAAGTACACGCAGTTTTTTTAGTTTTTGCCACATGTTACATTTGCTGAGTCTTGTACTCGGCTCCTGGAGTCCTGGGAGGTGAAGAGCTCTTGACCAGGGGAGGTGGAGAGGAGCATGTGGGTAGAGCAGCAGGATTGCTTCATGCTGCTCTCTGGGACAGTATTGACTGTAGGGGGGGAAAAAATATTCACTCGCATAAGTACTTGGATTGTAAATGCAGTCGTATACATGTGCGAGGTATATAAGTACAGGGATACTCTGTGTATTCATAGTAAAGCAGCCTGTGGTTTTCCTTTGTTTTGCAGAATGTGAACAGTGTGAACGTGGAGCCTCAGCCTGGGACCAGCGTGGCTTTGGAAGAAGCTGAACCCGCCTCCATCCAGCCGCCTACCGAGGGTAAGTAGCAAGACCATCCCCAACCCCCCCACCCCCCCCTTGGGGCTGCAATTCAATGCTAAAACCATCAGCAGTGAATATGGTGCAATCTGTGCTCACATGTTGCTCGGTGCTATTTCAGAAACTGTCGGTTTGTCCAGGGAATATTTTTGTTTGTTTGTGCGGCCGCGGCTCCAACCTGCTATTTGTGTCTCACTGAGAGACTGAGTCCCCTGTGCAGCTCTCAGTCTGTGTCAGGATTCTGTTTTCAGACATGTTATCAGGTCTGAGGATCATGACTCAGCAGGTGAGTTGTGCAGATCTGATCATTAGAGGGTTGTTTAGAAATCCCAGGTTTATAGTCACAATCGTGATTACTGTTAAAGCATTTGAGGAACGGCCAATTACCAAACTCATCATCTCACCATTATTGAGCCATGCCAACGATATCACTCCAGGGAAGGTGCGGTCAAATGGTCCCGACTGAATCCTCTCAACAGAGCATCTGATGAGTTGCCATCAAATTTAGTACAGGAGGAGGTTCCCTGACCTTTGTCTGAAACCACCAGCAAGTGAAATATTCCAACATTCTGTAGATGTGCGTCCTTTTAACTCGGGTGACTTTTCATCTAATATCCTGAGGTTAAATATTTGAATTCATCCGACTTGATTTATGACCAAACTCCTGCAAAAACCACCAACTTCCTGCCAATTATGCAAAGTACACGTCTGCCTACTTGGGACAGTGAACATGATGAGGATTGAGCCTGATACACAGAAGAATGTTAGCTTTGTAAGAGAATGCTGGTGTTGGCGTTTAGCTGAAAGCTCTGTTGTACCTAACCACAGCCTCACACAGCCACCTGCATGACTCCGGACTGTAGTTCTGCTCAACTCGGCACAATTCTCATCTGAATTTCACGACCTCAGCTGGGACTTTGTTGTCGGGAGGTGTAGGTTGGGATAGGATGTGATTTCTAACTGACTCACCTCAAACCCAATGTAGGTACAGTCAAACTGTATATAATATCACAAGTTTCATACATTAGCTCATATTGATCTATCGTATTTGTCTATATAAACACACTAGTTTATTTCAAATTCACTATTAAGTCCTGCTTCAGGAATATTTCCTAATAATTACAGTAACCAGCTTGTTTGTTAAAACTATTGGAGCCTGCATTTGTTTTATTAAAGTATGTGTTTGTGAGGTGTTTTTAAAGATTTACATCTTCAGTAGGAACTAAAAACAGGGTCTGAAATTATTAATATACATGTGTCTTAATAATATCACATTTAAACTCCAAACAGACTTCATTAGGGTTCTATAGGAAGAAAATATATATTTTTTTATTTATTGGTCAATTGAGTTTAATTTCACACCCACTGTAAAACTGAATCTGTGATTATAGAAGTGGTTAGATTAGAACCACATTTTTCTCTGTAATCTGTAGATTATTTACTCTGCAGATGTTTTTACCTCTTAAACATTAATTAATTAAGTCTATCGTCAGAATATTATTCAGCATTTATTTGGATAATTCATAATGTTTCCAGGTTCCAGCATCAAAATGTGAGGATTTGATGCTTTGTCATTGAAAACTGACAATTTCTGTATTTTGAAATGTTGATTTTTCTGTATTTTCTGATATGATAGACGAAGAGAATACCCTGGGGGTTTTCATCAAGATTGTTTTATTTCTTTACAAATTCACAAACATGTTGAAAAACATCTTACCTCACAGTGTTAAAGTGAAAGAAAACAAACATCCTGTTTCCGCCCCCTTAATCAAATCTGCTCCAAATGCAAATGGGTTCTTTCTTGGCCCATCCTTTCGCCAAGTTCCAATAAAATCACTTCATTGTGTTCTGTGTAATCCTGCTGCTGGGCGGAGGTAATTAGTTGCAGATGTAGGTATGATAATGAAAATATAGATCCCTCATGCTTGTGTTCCATTTGTTCACAGAAGCTGGCAAGGACCACGTGGTGGCGGCGCCCGGCATGATGTGGCGGGTGACCGGCGGCCTCTTCAACGTCACCAAGGGCGTCGTGGGCGCTGCGGTGGGCGGAGTGGTCTGGGTGGGCGGCAAGAGCCTGGAGATCACCAAGTCGGCTGTGACCACGGTGCCTGCGATGGGGGTGGGGCTGGTGAAAGGGGGCGTGTCAGCCGTGGCCGGCGGCGTCTCCTCGGTGGGGTCGTCAGTCGCCAGTAAGGTCCCGTTCACGTCCAAGAGGAAAGATAAGGCTGAGTGAAGAGTCTGAAGAGGAGGAGGATGATGATGATGATGATGATGAAGATGATGATGATAAAGATGATGATGAAGATGATGATGATGGACTTGCCCCGCCCTGAGCCAACAGAGACAGGCCGCCTGCAGATCTCTGTCTGCCAATCAGACTCCATAGTGCCTTCCGACGCCTTTTCTCGGCCTTGAACACAATAGTCTTGTCACCATACCGAGATGTAGACTTCGACGCATATAACTACCGTCGTTTCCTTAAAGTTCAGTAGTACCACGTTACCATGGCAACACATAATTACCAGGAAGAAATGCTGAGTCACCAAAACTCTTGTGTACGACCCCTGCCTGACCTGGAGCAGGGTTTGTTTGTGCGGCTGGAACTAAAAGATCTGTCTCCAGGGAGATTGCATGGACTGGGATCCACTGCAGCTGAACTGGTGAACTTCTTGATGCTGTTGAATATTTTTGTAACTGTTGATTATCTGACTGATGCTCAATCTTTCCTTCACTCTCTCCTGTCAACACACGTCTGGTGAAATGTTTTCTGAATCAAAACGCTGAAGACTTTTACTCTTTATTTTCTTTTTTTTTTCTTCTTTTTTTGCAGTGGTATGTAGGTAATATTAAAATCTGTGAGACACATATAGTGTGTTTTGTGAAAAGTAAAATATTTCAACATTGGAAAACGAGGGATCAGCGTTGTTGTTCAGTCTGCAGCCTCCATTGGGTCTGACCTTTATTCTTTTAAAGAGCCCTGGGCCTTTTTCCTGTTTTTACCCAGAAGCCTCCAGTCCACATGGGGGAACATTTATCTGAAATGTCTGGAGGCGGTAAACACAATCACATGTACATCCACGCTCATGTCTGCACCACAGCTATGATATTCTTAAAGTTTTCTGTTTATCCTTAATGTTGAAATGCTGCGTCGGAGTTTGATACGTTGACTTTTTTTGGTTTGTGTGAGAGTTAAAGGGCCAAATGTTGTCTGGAGACAGTAAAGGTTGAACCGTACCTTTAATCTGAAGGGGAACATGTTAATATGCAATGTCAGGATTTCAATGCAACATTTGGAGTGAGTGGTAGCAGTTGCGGATTGGACTTAACTATGTGTATGTCTTGTATGTGTTTTTTTCAATATATCAATAAAGTAGTTTGGAAGGTAAAAATATCTTTAACATAAAACCTGTTCTGCTGTTTCTGTGTGTGTGTGATTTTCAAGTTTGAGGAGTTTTGGTCAAATTATTTTGCGTCTAAATACAGTTTCTCACTGTTACACATTATGTGAGTTCTTGAGGTGTAAGAAATTAATTTCCTTACTCTCAAAACATTTCCTAAGAAGATTTGTATTAGATCAAAGGACGGCAGTGTCAGTCAGATGTCCAGTTTGATCCAGACCATTTATATAAATATAAAGACGGTCTTCTCCTCCGTGGCGGCAGGCTAGCAGGCTTCCAACCATTCAAAATACAATAATTAAATATTTCAGAAATTAGAATTCATATAAAAATAAATACCACGAATATAAAGATTTAAAAAATGATAAAATAGAAAAAAAATCTAAACGGAAAAAATAGAATTTCAAAGAAATTTGAGTTAAATAAAATTGTATTTGAAATAAAACAAATTTCATATAAAAATAAATACCACGATATAAAGATTGAAAAAAACATTAAATTGAATAAAATCTAAACTGTAAAACCGAATTACAGTGAAATTAGAGTTAAATGAAAATTTATTTGAAATAAAATTGATAAATTTGGCTCCTGCTAATGTTGCTAACGAGATTATAACTCGATAATATTAGAAAACCCAACATACGCCACATTTATACTCCATAAACACACGTAGCAGGAAATACCAGAAAGTTCTCGAAACATCTGGAGGTTCACAAACATGGAGCATCCCCACACGACCACAAGGGGCAGCAACAGGCAGCTGGCACCCTCCAGCTGCTGCGAACCAAGAGAAGAAGAGAAGCAGGAAGTGAAGCCGGAAGCCGCAGTGTCCACATGTGAACTGTGATCGTTCACAAGCAGAAGAATAAAATACATGTTTACAAGAAGAACAGCAACGAAATGAGAAGCAGATTCGTGCTATAGCTTCTGAAAGGTAACATCTGTTTATAGCTTATTATGATTATTCAACATTAGCAGGAGCCAATGGGATTGTTAATCTGACAGATTGTTGAGTTCAAACTAAAAACTGATGCTTGGTAAGAAAACAACGTTTTGAATGAAACTGCTGAAGGGAAATATCATCGAACACGTATTTGAATGCTAATAAATAAACTATAGACAGGATATAGACTCAGTAAATACAAGTATTTGACTGAATCTTCTTTTCATATGTTAATATCCTGATTATGACACAGGAGTGAAGAGTTGACACTGGTTTCCAATGTGTTGACAGTGTGACAGCTAAAGATAATCTATTACTGTGTAAACATGGTAATTACCTAACGAATGACATATTTATTACCACGAGTCATTCAATATTTGAGAGTTTTAAAACTGTTCTGTTCTCAGAGTCGTGGAAAATATATGTTGGTTTGCATAAACAATAAAACACAATAAAGAAGAGTCAATTTAGTCTTGATATTTGATATGTACTGTTATGGTCGTCTGTCATGCACAGTTTGGTTTTTACTAATTTCAGATCAGCCTAGTGAAGGTGGTGGTATTTCCATCCATAGTAATGTTGTGGGACCTGATGGTTTAACCGTAGTATTGTTGTGGGACCTGATGGTTAACTGTAGTATTGTTGTGGGACCTGATGGTTAACTGTAGTATTGTTGTGGGACCTGATGGTTTAACCGTAGTATTGTTGTGGGACCTGATGGTTAACTGTAGTATTGTTGTGGGACCTGATGGTTTAACCGTAGTATTGTTGTGGGACCTGATGGTTTAACCGTAGTATTGTTGTGGGACCTGATGGTTTAACCGTAGTATTGTTGTGGGACCTGATGGTTTAACCGTAGTATTGTTGTGGGACCTGATGGTTTTACCGTAGTATTGTTGTGGGACCTGATGTTTTAACCGTAGTATTGTTGTGAGACCTGATGGTTCAACCGTAGTATTGTTGTGGGACCTGATGGTTTAACCGTAGTATTGTTGTGGGACCTGATGGTTTAACCGTAGTATTGTTGTGGGACCTGATGTTTTAACTGTAGTATTGTTGTGGGACCTGATGGTTTAACAGTAGTATTGTTGTGGGACCTGATGGTTAACTGTAGTGTTGTTGTGGGACCTGATGGTTTAACTGTAGTATTGTTGTGGGACCTGATGGTTAACCGTAGTATTGTTGTGGGACCTGATGGTTTAACCGTAGTATTGTTGTGGGACCTGATGGTTAACTGTAGTATTGTTGTGGGACCTGATGGTTAACTGTAGTATTGTTGTGGGACCTGATGGTTAACCGTAGTATTGTTGTGGGACCTGATGGTTTAACCGTAGTATTGTTGTGGGACCTGATGTTTTAACAGTAGTATTGTTGTGGGACCTGATGGTTAACTGTAGTGTTGTTGTGGGACCTGATGGTTTAACCGTAGTATTGTTGTGGGACCTGATGGTTAACTGTAGTATTGTTGTGGGACCTGATGGTTTAACTGTAGTATTTTTGTGGGACCTGATGGTTTAACCGTAGTATTGTTGTGGGACCTGATGGTTAACTGTAGTATTGTTGTGGGACCTGATGGTTTAACCGTAGTATTGTTGTGGGACCTGATGGTTAACTGTAGTATTGTTGTGGGACCTGATGGTTTAACCGTAGTATTGTTGTGGGACCTGATGGTTTAACCGTAGTATTGTTGTGGGACCTGATGGTTAACTGTAGTATTGTTGTGGGACCTGATGGTTTAACCGTAGTATTGTTGTGGGACCTGATGGTTAACTGTAGTGTTGTTGTGGGACCTGATGGTTTAACTGTAGTATTGTTGTGGGACCTCATGGTTAACTGTAGTATTGTTGTGGGACCTGATGGTTTAACCGTAGTATTGTTGTGGGACCTGATGGTTTAACCGTAGTATTGTTGTGGGACCTGATGGTTTAACCGTAGTATTGTTGTAGGACCTGATGTTTTAACCGTAGTATTGTTGTGGGACCTGATGGTTTAACCGTAGTATTGTTGTGGGACCTGATGGTTTAACCGTTGTGTTGCTGCTCTTCACCAGACTCGGTGAGAAGATGTTGAGCGACTCTGAGGCCGCGGAGCTTCCCTCCTTCCTGAGCCCCGGCACACGTCCTGATGTCAAAGGTCACACCACAGAATACATCCTGGGACTGTCAGGGAACAGGTAGGCTGACCAGGAGGAGCAAGAGGGGGGGTGATGGCAATAATAGTGATGGCTATGACTCAAACTGAATCAAAACCATTAGTAAAAGTGTATTTATAATAATTCAGATCACTGATAAGATGCAATATTATATTAAGTGTTATTATTAAGCATTTAGATTATGTATATGAAAAAGTTTATTTTTAACTCCTGTGGCCCCATATCAGTAGAGGCTGCTGTCGATCAATGAACAACACTTTAGTACATCACATTTGCAATAACATGAAATTAATAATCAGCTAAAAACAGACTTAAATCCACTCACACAACTACACTATAATGTGTTACAAACCATTTGTTATCTTTTTTCTTATTAACATTAATCTGTAGAATCGTATCTCAATGGAACAACTTTACTTTCTATCTCATTAATCTACCAAAAACAATCTTGAAGAGAAACTTCTATTTCACTTGGCATAATTTAAAATGATTTTGTTTTAAGTGTAACATGTTTATCTATTGCTGTGCTGTACCTTTACTGTTGGATGCATATTTGTTTATCAGATGTAAATTCTAACACAACCCACATGTCTTTGTGTGTCTGTGTGTTTTTAGGGATGGCTGCCGCTTCCTCCGAACTAAACCTGATATACTTGTTGCGCTCTTTGCATTGACCTCTGACCCCTCGATGACCATCGTGAAGAACTGCTACCACATCTTCATCAACCTGTCAGCAGATGAGATTCTACACAAGGTGAGGTTTACAATTACAAATTATACACAACTTTTCTGTAAGTGGCAAATAAAAACGAAACGAAAAGAACTGTACTTCCCTCAGAGATGATTTATGTTACGTGTGTGTGTTCTTGGTTGTGTCTCACGCAGGTTTTGGTGGAAGATGTTAAAGTTGTCCCGGTGTTATTAAAGAACTTTGTGGATCCCGAGTGCTCTTTCTCTGATCAGAGCTGCAAGATCCTGTCCAACCTGACCCGCCACGTGAAGACCTGCAAGACTGTGTTCCCGGTGAGTCGCTGCAGAACCAGTTTACCTGGAGAGAGGTTTTGCTGGGGAGGCATGGGGGAGCTGGCTGGTTCCAACCTTTGCTAATAGCATAGCCTCTTCTGATGGCTAATGTATTGATTTGGCCTTTTTATAGACGGTGAATGTGTCTGTAAAACAGCACAAATCACAAATATTTAGATTGAAAAGTTCTCCATAACAGGCAGGCAGCAGAAAATAGACAAACTTATGTTAAACATTACTAATCGACACAAGCTTGTCACCTCTTTTCTAATTGTTAAGTATTAAATTTGTGTAAGTGATAAAACATGAGAGACATTTAGTGAAAGTGAATATCAACCTGGTGCTCTCTCTACTATGCTGCTCATTTAAAGGCTTCACACAGTTGAACTCCACCATACATGAGCTTTGTTACACACTTAACCTCTAAGGACAATATTAGAAGGATTCATGTTTGTGTCCTGCTTAGGGATGGGCATTCGATTAAAATGTCTTAATCGATCGTCGGGAGAGTTAATGACGAATTTTCGATTAATCATTAATATTTTTATATTAAAATTCAGTATTTATAGACTGTTAAAATGCAGTGAAAATAGAAAAAACACAGCGTCTTTCAGCCGGGCTTGTAGAGTATAACTCCGGGATGCTTCCTATAGCTGCTAACATCGTCACTGTGCTGCGTTCAGGCATCTCGGATATTCCGACCTCCTACTTGAAGAAGAGCGGTGGACTCCTCATGCGCTCATGGAGACGTATAGCTTCGCAGTGTTGGCAGTGAACGCAACATAATTTCGTCGAAGAAACAAAATAATGTCCTCGACAAAATTCTTAATGATCAATTAATCGATCGTCGATTAATTATGCCCATCCCTAGTCCTGCTCATCACGTGTCTGTGCTGGTTCAGGTCCTGCAGGAGGAAGTAGGTCTGACTAAACTGGTGGAGATCTTCTGCACGGAAGGTTTCAACAAGAAGGCAAATCTCCATTACCTGGGTCCTCTGCTGTCCAACCTGACACAGCTGCCCGAGGCCAGGAACTACATCCTGGACAAGGACAGGTGACTGAATACGCTGCAGGATGGGGACTGGGGTCAGAAACTGAAAGACTACAATCTCTGTTCAAGATATTCGTTTTTCAGTTTTCGAGAATATTGATTTCACCATCAGATTTTGCTTTCACTCCTGCGCCTGCACTCAAACAACCCTTGCTTGTTGTTGGATTTGCTTTGCTTTGTTTCTTCAAAATTCTCAAATACATTTCCAGCTATAGTGTTGACAAATGAAATTGTACCACCCTCATTGTGGGTGTGTTATGACATACACAATGTTGTAATTGTGTGTGTGTGTGTGCTTGTATTGCAGGTGTGTGTTCCAGCGGTTGTTGCCCTACACTCAGTACCAGACATCAGCTCTTAGAAGAGGAGGAGTCGTAGGAACTCTGCGCAACTGCTGCTTTGACCACGGTGAGACACACACTCACACACAAACACACACGTCATCACATCAGCCTGAGTTAAACCAGACACACGTGGTGAAGAGGAGTCCGGCTGCAGATTCCCACTGTGAAGGTTTGGATTTATAGTTCAGCACAAGATTCTACACAATGACATCACCACGCTAACACTAGGGTTGGGTACCCGATACCTACCCGGACCGAAATGCAACGGAGATTTCGGTGCCTCATTTCGGTGCCTGAGCCAATCGAAGCCTGAGGTCTCCGCTCGTCCCGCCTCCTCACACTTCCGCTCCTTCCTTCACGGATGTCGGCCGTGGCTGCCGGTGGACAAACTCTTGTCTCCGCGCTGCCCGCGCCCCGCGTGCGTCAGAGCTTCCGTGCAGGTGGCGGGGGGGGAGGATCTCCTCGCGGGACCTCTCCCCTCCGCCGGGAGCATTTCCTCCGTGGCGGTGTGCCGCGACCGGCTCCGGGTCGGCTTGGAAAGGCTCGGGGCGGGAGGAACTGCCTGCGACAGCCCCAGCCGCGGAGACACGGGGGTCTCTGAGTGATGGAAAAGCGACCCTCAGTCTTCATTTGGCTCAGGCACCGAAGTCAGAGTCACAAGTCAGAGTGTGTGTGTTTTGTATTTATTTTTATTTATTTAAGTATAGTGTAAACTTTTGTTAACAGTTCGTATGTTATTCATAGTTTTAAGTTATAAAGGGTTTTGTATTTATTTAGATTTATAATCTACTTTAAACAGTTAATATATTTGGCAATAAAAAAAGCCTTTCTTAGTCAAGCATCGTTTTGTGCACTTTTTTGAAAAAAGTATCGGTTCAGGCACCGTTTAGGCACCGGTATCGTTTTAAAAGTATCGGTTAGGAACCGGTATCGGATAAAAACCAAACGATACCCATCCCTAGCTAACACTAGATGGAGGTGTCATACAGAGTGAGGCCTGGGACTGTGTTTACTCCAGACAAAGAGTAAACACAGTCAATCATAATAATAATAATAAGAGCTACAATGAAGAAGAGATGCCAGATTAGCAGTGTAAATCCTAACAGTTGGTCCAGGTGTCTGACGTGTGTCCTCACTGTGTCCTCACTGTGTCCTCATTGTGTCCTCATTGTGTCCTCATTGTGTCCTCATTGTGTCCTCACTGTGTCCTCATTGTGTCCAGGATGTCATGTGTGGCTGCTGAGTGAGGCTGTGGACATCCTGCCCTTCCTCCTGCTGCCGCTGGCCGGCCCAGAGGAGCTGTCAGAAGAAGACAATGAAGGTCAGAATGTCTTTCTGTCGTTAAACCAGTTAACTCCGTGTCACACCAGTTTCTGCTTTGTACATGCTGGTGCAACTAAGACCTGAGGGGATCTGAGGAATATGAGACAGAAGTCGTTGTCCAAACGTCAGTGGTTCTGTGTCGGGATTCCAGAAGACAGAAGTGTGACACGTCTCCTGACCCATAAACGGCCACATGTTGTCAGTTGTTCACTTTAGCAGTGTGTATGAGAGAGAGAATAATAATAATATATTTATTATTATTGATGTGATGCTCAGGTTTACCGGTGGACCTGCAGTATCTGCCAGAGGACAAGAAAAGAGAGGAAAGCGCTGGCATCAGAAAGATGCTGCTGGAAACACTCTTGCTGGTACGTACACACACACACACACACACCCTCACACACACACACACACACACACTAACAGAATGTATAAACGTTTGTTTCATGTTGAACTCTTCCCTGTTTGTCTCTTGTGTAGCTGACAGCAACCAAAGATGGTCGACTGACACTAAGAGAGAAGAACGTTTATCCGATCATGAGAGAGTATCACAAGTGGGAGAAGGACGTGCACATTGCAGCAACTATTGAAAAAGTGATCCAGGTAGAAATGATCTAATCCCACAGTGGAGATATCAATAATCAGTAATCACCTGAAATGTTGCTCTTTGTGATTTTATTGTAATGATGAATTCCCTTATTACAGTGAAATCTCGTATTGATCATTTGAGTTGTGACTGTAAACCATCTTTCTTCCTTGACTCACTCCAGGTGCTAATTGGTGACGAGCCGGAGACGGGGATGGAGAATCTGATGGAGCTGGAGATTCCTGAGGATGTGGAGAAGAAACTGAAGGAGGCCGAGGTCAAAGAACAGCAGGAGCTGGAGGAGGAGCAGAAGAGACAAGAGGAGAGGGAGAAAGAGGAAGAGGAGAACAAGAGGAGCAGTGATGCAGCGACAGACAGAGAACAGGAGAGCGGACTGATACCATAAAAACTATTTTTACATTTGTCCGATGAAGCGACTTCTTGTCCTTCAGAATAAGAGCTCAGATCATTACAGCTTTATTCAGACATGAAAAGACATTCACAGAAAGAAACACGATGTGGTTTCTATCATCAGCTCCACAGGAGGAACACAGAGTCACAAGGTGACTGTAAGTAATGTGTAATACCTTCATATTGTTTATGATGCAAAAGGAAGAATCGTGTTTTTTGTTCTGTTAGAAGCTGCATCAGTGATGAATTTTAAAACCTAATTTGCTAAAAGCCTTTATCAACGACCAGGGAGACAATTTTATAATATCTGACAGTGAACTTGGGTTAAATTGGGAATGTACGGTTGTTGTACACAAAGAAAACTAATAATTTTGTAGCCTGATCTGAGAGGAACTGGCTCATTCAGTGTTTATTAAAGTTATTCTATTTTCTCTGCCTCCTGAGGATTTGAGTGTTTTCTGTTTTTTAGGTTAAAGTTGCTCCTCACAGTTCCAAACATTTCAAACTGTGTATGATGTTGTTGCAGCTCTTAATTGAAGCTTTACAATGTTTATACCAAGAGAAATATTCTAACCACAGTGTCCTTGTTTTATGGATATACCATGAGATTATATTTTGTATTTTATTAAAAATATATATACTGACATGTATACACATCCCCCAAGTAATCAAACAAACCAGGAAGGAAAAAGAAAAGCAGGATTTGGGTTACTTAAGATTGTTCTAATGAGGCAAAAATTATAACCTGCAGAAAACTCATAAATCCATTAATTAAATTACCCACAAATTGTCAGTGTCTGAATTAAAAAAGTTGTATTTGCTTCTGAGAAAATTCCCGTCCACTGAGGGAACATCTGATTTTACTTTATCTTAGATGGAACACATAACTAAATTCGAATGAAAGGTTTTCTACCTTTTTTCTTTTAATTTCTACCTTTTCACGTGGTTAGAATAATGACGTATTTATCTTCTCGATCTTTTCACTGATGCAGATGTGACTGAAATGTGGATTCAGTTTTTTCTAGTCAACTTTACTCCAAACATCAGGCCTCAGTTTTATATGACACTGATCAACCAGAAGGGGGCGTCTGAGCGTCTTTTGTCATTTTACAACATGGACTCTCATGAATAACTTCACAAAGTTTACACCTTTAAACAAAGTTGTCAAACGTGATGACATTTTCGAGACAGTAAAATTGTGTTCTGGAAAATGAAGTAAACTAGAAAGACATTTTGGAAAGGTTGACAGTTTGAGACGTTCAGGAAAAAAGTGAGGACATTTGTCCTGTCTCCACTTTTTCTAATGAACTGAGGGTCAGACTTTATTTTAGGGTCGAATGAGTTGAGGTTGGGTTTAGGGCAGAAGGCCTGAAGTACAGGCACAAGTACAAACCTCGTATTTGTGCGTCATCAGATCAAACAAATACTTTCTGCAAAGCTCACAACAGAGGATATGCTCGTGTGTGAGGCGTCTCGTGAGGACTGAAGACTGAGTGTCCTCGTCCTCCTGTGAGGCTGCAGAGCAGGTGTCCCCCTTATCAGCCTCTGGGAGGTTTTCCACTTCAGCTCAAGGTCACAACCAAACTTACACAGAGAGGAAAAAAAACACCATTTCTGGAATGGAAACAAATATTTAGCAGCTCTTCAGTCAGCCGTAATAATATCACTAATCAGACATTTGTCAAATGATTGGATATAAGAATAGATGCCGTGATTTGTTTCAAAGTAAAGTCTGTGAGTTATCAGGGTTACACAAAAACTGGATGGATTATCATGAAACTTAAGGATCAGGAAAGAACCCATTGAATTTTGGTGCAGATCCACGATCAGGAAGTGAATCATTGCAAGATTGCTGAACATTTTCATTGGTTTCTCAGAGAATAATTCATGGATCTTGATAGAAGAAACCTGACGTGTTTAAGGGACTGATATTTATGAGTGTTTATGCAGATCCAAATAAAAATGTGGATCTAGAGAATTTAAATGTAGATCATAAGGAGACTGTTGGGCCTTGATGAAGCTGGAGCTCGACTAAGTGTTCTTTTAATCCATGGATATGTTCTTGGACTTTGGGAGGAAGTCGGACTACGCACACACACACGGGGATCAAACTCCACACAGTAGCACTACACCACCGTGCCACCCCCACACCCCCATCAGATAATGTATCATGTACTCAGGAACCGTGTCAGTTCCTACATTGAATACTTCCGATGACTTGTCTGTTGATGAAGGAAACTTTGACTCAACTCTCAATCGCAGAACTGAATACCTTCTGAGTGAAAAGCCGTATTTTCAGTTTTGAGTCGGATGTTTGCAGAGTCACTGTGGCCGAGCTGTTCCTGGATCAGAGAAACACCGAACATGTTGAGACTGAACACTCTTCTCTTCACTGGGAGGTGGCGACAGGAAGGAGAAGACAGAGGGCCTGTGAGGAAGGAGGAGCTCAGCCTCTCTGTGCTCTTGTGAAATTTGTCAGATCGGTGTGTGTGTGAGTCTCAGCCAATCAGAGGCTGCAGTTTCCTGTTTCACTTGCCTGTTGTGTACCCACAGGGCAGATACACACGTAGTACGAGTTCTACGTGACCTACACACCAGCGCTTGTGTTGTTTGTGTTGTGAGATGTTACCTCAGAGACTTTTTAATCACAGCTGGATATTAACTGTACATGTACTTCACATTACTCGTTACTGTAAAACTCATGAGTTTCTGCTTACTTCATAATAAAAGATCTACAAGCAACCAGCCAATGATGAGGCAAATAAATATGATGCAAGTTTGATTATAAATTACTTTGCATCTTTCACGACTGACACTCGGCTGATCTAAACTTTGACTTTGTTTTGCTGCAGTAACTTTATTTTCCTACTGCTGATAAACTGATGTCTGCGAACAAGACCTTTTATTGTATTTGCCAAACGAGTGGTTGCTGTTTACATGTATAAAAATAGCATTTTACATTAAGTTATGATACAATATCAGGAAAATATTATTGATTATTTGTCACTCAGTAAAGTGCATATCTCCTCCAGGGCCCAACTGTCCTCTTATGAAACTAAATTTAAATTGACTGCATCTGGAAGTACTACAGTACAGATTAATACAGAACTTGGTGGAAAAATGTTTATATGTATCAGACTGATATTTATAACTGGATGCAGAACCAAATTTAGATCTGGATCTAGTGAATTTTAATGTGGTGGAGCTTCACTCATTCTAGGTTTTCAGGTTGCCCCTCTGTATGTGATTAACTCATATACGGTGGTTTACCGCATTCTGTTTCATAGATTACACCAGGGCCACTTATTCAGTGTTAAATATTATATCTATAGTAGACTAGACAAACACAGAAGGGTCTTTGTGAAGCAGAGGGAAATAATTAGTGTGAATATCCAACCAGCAGGAGGCGCTGTGCCCTGTACCAGCTGAAACCATCAGCAGTCATGTACAAGGCCTCAGAAAATGGATGAAATGAAATACACAACCAATCAGATCTTAGTATTCTCTCTGGTATGTCCCTCTGTCGTAAATACAGAGTGTGTGTGTGTGTGTGTGTGTGTGTGTGTGTGTGTGTGTGTGTGTGTGTGTGTGTGTGTGTGTGTGTGTGTGTGTGTGTGTGTGTGTGTGTGTGTGTGTGTGTGTGTGTGTGTCTATCTCTAGTTATGAGGCCCAAGTTTGGTTCAGTACCATCATTGTGAGGACTTTTTGACTTTGTTAGGACACGGATTCAAAGCACTTGGTTTTATGCTCAGAGTAATATTATGTCAGTGCTGTGACACATTCACCACCAGGCTGCTCCAAGAGAGATAAGTTGAGCTCATGCTACCAGAATAACAACTCCCTCCCTCAGCCCCTTAACTGGGCTCCTCTGTGTGTGTGTGTGTGTGTGTGTGTGTGTGTGTGTGTGTGTGTGTGTGTGTGTGTGTGTGTGTGTGTGTGTGTGTGTGTGTGTGTGTGTGTGTGTGTGTGTGCGTGTGCGTGTGTGTGTGTCTGTGTGTGTGTGTGTGTGTGTCAGGTCAGTGGAGCAGTATGAAACAGATCACACACTCACACCGGTCGTCTGACACCCTGTGCACATGAGTTCTGGAGGCCGGGTTTATCACAGTGTGTGTTTAACACGTTGTGTGTCTGTGTGTTTGTTTTTCTTACGTAAGAGGATCAATACTTGGTCTTCTTGGTCAATCTTGTTTGGTCAGGACATTGTTAGCCTGAAGCTTAGCATGAAGATGCAGCAGGACACAGCTGACATTGAAGTTTTTGTATTAGAAAAACACAAGCACATTTAAAACACATCTGTTAACACACTGAATATAGTTTGTTTAATAATTACACAAACGGAAACAGTTTTAGGTGTAGTTACGGACTTTGTATAAAAAAAGTAATATTGATCAGTTATTTGTGGTTGGCTGCAGAATAGGCCATAAACCCAGCCTCCTCCATGTTAGTAGATAGGACATGGACCAGTCAAAATACACGTCAAAGTTTGGTTTAATTAGTTATTTGATGCTATTAAAACGGTGTGAAACGCCATGATTGACAGCTGAGACTGACTCGTGATTGGTCGAGCTTGTGTATTGCGGGTGTTGACAAAGTGTTGACATGTCCATCTTTACAAACAGTTTACAGTCTTGTCTAAATTCCATGTATGCATCTGCCCAGCACCTAATCTGGCTCTAGATGGAAATGTCCCGATACAGGATACTTCATTCATTTATTTATTTGTTTTCACATTTCTGTTCACACACAGATTAAATTGATAAGAAAAAGATTATGCATGGCAGCCATAGAGCAGATAAACATCAGGCACAGGCCCAGTCGCACAATGTAGGAGAACAAACAAATCAACTAAGACATAGAAAGACGTCAACTTCTCAGCCGAGATGCAATGAATTATGGTTTCACTTTAAAACTTTTTTTAATGCATAATAGTACTGGGAAAATAATTTGTAACAACATGATGCACGAACATGAAACATGTGTATGGTTTGAAAAGTGTTAAAACATATTTTCATCAGGAATTACACAATTTAAGAAAGTAAACTGTATATGTATTTTGTAAACATTGCAATGTTGTAATTTCAGTCAAGATTTTAATCTCAGCGCAGCCAAAGAAGATCCAGTATTTACATGTAAACTCATTTTTTGGTGGATTCACCGTCAGCTGATCATCATGTTTGACTCATCATCAATAAACAAAAATAGCAATTAAAAGAAATATATATACACATGCATTTACATATAAAAAGAGTTTGGTTGTACAATTATGTGCTGAGTTTAGGAAACTTATTCCTTCATCATTTTGAAGGAAGTTGTTATGATTGATTTTTAAAAATACCTCCCAACACTTCTAATACTCCTGATGTGCAAATGTACAAACTTTTAAAACTTTGGTAAAATCCAAACTGTTCCATTTGAATCAGTTCAGAAGCTCGGAAGCTTTTCACATTAAATCTCCTCAGGGAATGAAGTGACTGTCGGAGTCATAAGACTGAAGTGTGTGTATGTGTGTGTGTGTGTGTGTGTGTGTGTGTGTGTGTGTGTGTGTGTGTGTGTGTGTGTGTGTGTGTGTGTGTGTGTGTGTGTAGGCAGAGCTCAGAGCTGGAGCCTCACTGTTGGTTTGACACGGTTCTGAGCTCGGCTGTCAATCATTGTGTTTTTCTGCGCTCTGATTGGCCGGTTTGTGTTCTCAACAGAGAAATCTCCACCTCCAGAGCAGCCTGCTGTACTTTTCCACTCCGAGCTCACTTCACCATCCAACTCCAACTACTTTCCCCTTCCTCCCTCCTTCACTTCATATGTTCCTCACACACACACACACTCAGACACTCAGACACACACTCACACACTCAGACACACACAGACACACACTGAGGGAATGGAGGTTTGGTCTGTGGTTTGTTGATCGTGTAAAGAGCCACAACTATTGTTTAAAAGTTCTGGTAGAAAAACAACAACCCTGTGGTTCCGAGTGTTTTCACAACACATGATAATATTGTTTCCATATTTTGGTTTTCAATTAGTTTTCTGACAATATTTTCTTCCTGTGAGTAAACTTAGAAAGATCATGATTTTCATCCTGAAACTTTCCTGTTGATAAAATGTTTCCAGACGCCATCAGATCCTTTATGAGTCAAACAGTTTCTCCTCGTGTGTTTCCTGTAGTTCCACCCTCAGTGTTTGGGGTTAGGTTTATTATGATCTGCTCATGAAGAAGAAATTAAAACTACAACCTTCACTCAGCAGCAGAAATCCGTCTCTAAACTTGAAATAGATGATAATATAGTAAATAATAATAACTAGAGTAACTGGACATCCAACACAGCACTTGCACTATAAGTTTAATTATTTATGATCTTTACAAAGTTGGCTTCCTGAAAGCATAGTCGACAACATTCATTACACTCTGTCCTGCTGTTATTTAAAACATGTCTGAATAAAAACAGAACTATAGAATAACCACACTGAACAAAATAAATAACGCTAATAAGAAGTTACTTTTATTATCTGATCATACAAAGTAAACCACATGTCAAACTGTTGTAAGTTATGTTTCAGGTCTGGACTCTCAGGTATTTGGCATTTAACAAATCTCGATGGAATTTCCAAGTTGATGATTGAACAATGTTTGGATTTGCTGCAGTGGCTCATTTACAGATATTTGCTCAGAAATCTTAAATGTATAAGTAACTATTCCAAAGTTTAAAATCTCAGTTTATTATATTATGTTTGATATTACAAGATGTGTTCCTCAATAGACTGAAAATAAAGGGTAAGTGGCTTTGGAACCACAACACCCCCAGTTCAGATTTGTCTCCACCTTGTTCCAGTCACAGTCTGATTAAGGGTTGGTTACTCCACAAGTAAAATAGAATTTGAAAAGTGCAGGTTTTCAATATTTCCGGGCCTTAAAGTTAGTGACAGATTAACACTTTTAATTCTGCAGTCATATGTCCAGTTCTCAGATGTTCCATCTGTCGACATAGCTTTGGTTGTGTAGTGTGAAGAAAATCATTCACATAAACCACATTGAACTTTATTCAAACTCACAGTGTCTCATATATTTCAGAACAACTAGTTCAGCTGTAATGTCAGTTTGTGGGTGTGTCAGCGATCTTTGTAACTGTCGTTCATACAGTAACTGTCTGTACTTGTTGTTGGACGGCTGCCTCCTCACCAATAATTCACAGCTGCATGTGTGTGTGTGTGTGGGGGACGACTCTTCTTTGTCTTTGTCTTTATGAGGACTTATGAGGATGTGGTCGAAGACTGATTTAAATAAAGACATTTTTTTGCTTCTCACTTTACCAAAAGACTTGGATTTTTTTATTTGGGTGCACAAATGTAATATAATATGTTTTAATATAGTTTTTACATATTTTTTAACACATATAATAAAGGTTTTAGGTTAAAAAAAAAAAATTGTGTGAGGTTCCTTACAAGTGTAAACACATACAAATGTGATTGTGTCAGCAGATTGGCGTTACTGCAGCTGGTGGTGAAGTATTTGTAGTGTTCAGATTGACTTTCTCTAATCAAACAGACCTGCCTCCTTCTTGCCGTGGTGTGTGTGTGTGTGTGTGTGTGCATGTGTGTGGTGTGTGTCTGTGTGTGTGCGAATATGTGTGCGTGTGACAGCTCACTTTCTCTTCCTGTTTGGCAGTCAGCTTTCCAATCCGAGGCAGCATTACACAACACCTCCACAGAAGCTGCTGCCTGTGGTCGTGAGCAGCAGAAAGTGAAAACAGCAGCGACAGACAGTTGATGCATGAGAGACGTTGGAGACCTGAAAGCTTTGACCTGCTACCGTGTCCCTGAGCAAGGCACTGAACACTTGGTGTGTGTGTGTGATTAGATAAGAAACAGTGCAAACACCCAGCCGGTCAGTGTGACCTTGTGTGACCGAATGTTAACAGGTTGGATTTCTTCTTATCGTGTGTTCTCCCTTAGATAATACCATTTAGGAGTTTTATTACCATTTGTTTGATGAGGTACTCGATACAATGATGTGAACAAATTAAATCATCCACACTCAGATTAACAGCCAGATGAAGTTGAACTCTTTGGCTACACACACACCACTGCCTTTTCATTTGAAACCCTGCTGAGAATACACCAGTGTCCACACTTCTCCCTGAGTTTCAGAGCCGCTAAAGGGAGAAGTTTGGAAAAGCTACCAGTCCCGTTTTAGTTTTAGTTTGAAAACTCCGGAGCTGCCTCTCAATCTGCTCGGGCAGAAACAAAGACGTTTGGAAACGATGACGGAAACACTCACAACAGCTTCCTCATTGGGTCCTTTCTGTCCCAATGAGGCCTTCACTGATTGGTCAGGCTCCTATCACATGACCCCCTTCTGGAAGAAATTACCAGCATTAGACTCAGCTACCAGTGTGGAATGTAATATGGGAAATCAATGATGCAATTGTTGCATAGGAGACAAGCTATTCTTCTTGTTTACACCGACGCACGTGCATACAACATGTGTTTGTGAGTGATCACGTGTTGTATGTTTTCAGGCATGTTCGTATGGATGGGATTCAAACTCACGTGGACAGAGATTGTTTTAGTTTGACGAAACGGAAATATTGTAGTAAGGATGTAACCAAAGCTAAATTAAACAAGCTGCACCACGGCCGTAAAGCTGCGCCCTGAACGCTCCATGCTCCAAAGTTCATTAAATGAACAAAATTCAATATGCAGCAACTCTTGAAAAATGTCTAAAATTTAAAAACGGACCTATTCGTGGGAATGTTTATCCATTTTCCTCTGATTGTTCAAAAGTCCAGAAGCCTGATGCTGGGCCAGAGCAACATGTGAACGACCCTTTCAGAGAATATTTGGTCGAACAATAAGTGAGGTCACTGCCTCCCCAGTAACAAACACTGAATTCCCAGGGAGCTGAAGGCCCTACTCAACAACAAGAAGAAGCTAATGAGTAATGAGTTGAACCCACTTCTTCAATAGGTTATACTCAGCACCCACAACCATCCACCTTAGTCTCCCATCCCCCCGGACGCTGCAACCCCCCACCAGCCAGCAGCAGCACCCTGACCCCACGGCTCAGACTCACCAGGGCATCAGGGGAAGGTGGAGCAATCCAATTGAATCTGGGCTTGAGCTCTAAACCCTGTGGCAGCCAGCTCGGTGCATGTTCTCCAGCACCTGTTAAACCTGAGCCTGTGGCTGAGAAGAGTCTCTGAGATGGAAAACACTTCTTCTTGGTCCCAGTCCCTAAAAAAATCTGCCTTTAATGAGGACAGACCAATGTCCCTGACCTCCCAGATTATGGAGATCATGGAGAGGCTGGTGCATGAAGATGTCAGAGCTCCCTAGTGGACTCTCTGCAAACATATACTGTCCTTGGATTTCTGGAGCACCTTCATAAGAATTGGTTCTTGAGAGGAAGTTGTGGGAGATGCAGGCGGGCTCCAGCATGACAACATGGATCACAGACCATATGACAGGAAGACCTCCGTCTGGGAGGCTTCAGGACTCGGTGTCATGGTCAGATTTGAGGAACAAGGGAGCTCCTGAAGGGACAGTGCTATCTCCTTTTCTCTTTACGCTTCAGTTTCTTGAAGTAACTCAGAGTCCTGTCACTGGCAGAAGTTCCGTGTTGTGAGGAGGAAGCACCTGGTGATAAATGTGGCTCAGACCAAGGAGCTGGTTGTAGACGTTGGCGGAGAGAGAACTGAACTTTCAATCCACATCCAGGGGTCTGAGGTTGAGACGGGTGTAGCTGATTTTCATTTAATGTCATTGGATTAGGACGACTTTTGTCTTGTTAGCATCGCCAAGGAAATTATGTCTTTACCCCAGTCTGTTCGAATAAATTGTTGGATTGTAAGTTAGTTTGTACGTAAGGAAAATTACACAAAAAACTACTGAATAAATTCCCCTAAAACTCCATTGAAGGATGAGAAAGAAAAAAGGCCAAAATGTTGATCTGGACAAAATGTTCTTCCCGTTTCTTTCCCATTGTGAGATCAGGCGTTTATAAAATGTTGATCATTTTACTAGAGAATAATTCATGGATCTTGATAAAAATTGGACAGATTTATATATGAATAATTAAAGCGTGTGAGCTGTCTATGACTCTTTCGTCCTTGGCGCAGGAATGAATGCTAGTTCTATTCTTTGTTTGGTCCCTGATGGAGCTGCTGTAACAACATTTCATCTCTGGGATCCATAAAGTATCTCTGTCATTTTCGGTACATAAAAAAACCAAACCTCAGAAACAGCCACCGTCCCTTTAAAATAGATAAATACATCTACAAAGACCAGCTAACATGAAGGAACTACAGCTAACAGAGAAGATTACCTCATCTAAGCTCATAGCTTAAGCTAAATGAACACTTCTGTAATGTGTTATTACAAAATATCACTGTAACATCTCGGTTAATGTGCTGTCATCCCATATTACAACATGAAGCAGCAGAGAAATCAAAGTGAAAACCTGCCTGTGCCTGACTTTGACCCGTTTCCATTCTTAGTTTATGACACACAAACACAAAGAGGCTTACACCTCCCTGTCCGTCCTGAGTGGGTGTGACCAGCCCACTCCACTTTATGTAATCCATTCCAACCGCTCTGTGGAACAATGAAGCCTCCGTCTCCCGGCTTCGATCTCCGTCTGACATTTATGAACAGACGGATATAAAGTCAATAGTACAAGCGACAGGATCTTATGGCTGAGACACACACAGGAGTTCCCTGCTGTTGAAGAAGCAACATGCGCCTCTCGTACAAAAGAAGATTTCCCTTTAGAATAAATACAAGTTATTAAAGTCTCTAAGATTTTGAATCATTAAAAATGGATACAAAATGTTAAAAGGTTTAAGTGTTTAGCTGCAGCACATGCATATGAATGCCGAGAGCAACTGGGCATGAACCAGACTATTTATAGGTGTTTGTGCAAACAAGAAACCATCAGAGGTTTAATACACAGTGGAAATTCATAAACCTGCTGCTTGATCTAAACAGGTTCAGTTAGTCAGAGCCAGGGTGTTAAGCAGAATACCTAAATGAAGAGGGGAGAATTATGTTATAATATATATTTGTGTAATTCTAGTTATTCATTTTTTTTAATCACACTTTTCAACATTAAGTGTTTTCCAAAGAAAAGAAAATTGAGCAGAATCCAGAAACTCATGAACCCCCACTTAGGACATTCAAATGTTGGAATGTGTCAAAACTATACATAGCCCATGAATTGATGTACAATTATACTATTGTTATAAATTAAAAAATTAATAATAATAAAATAATAATAATCTCATATAGGGAATATGTACTGTATTTCTCTATAATAATATAAAAGCTCATATAAGTGGACAACGGTAGGAACTCAAATACTATTAGATTTATAAAAGCAATAATTAAATAAAATAAAATAGATTAAATGAGTTAAAACAGAAGAGTAAAATATAATAAAAGTACAGAATAATGTCACTGTATAATATCCATAATATATATATATATATATATACAATTAAATCTGCTGAAACAGATGTCAAGAGGCGTTCAGGAACCCTCTGGAGTAATGAAAACTAAGTGTCTTTATCTTTGTTTCAGTTTTATCTATTTTAGGTGTTTTCATTGTTTTTTTTAAAGTATGTTATATGTTATGTTATATTATTCATTAGATCATACAAGCTGAACAAGAGTTTAAATCACTTGTGTTTTTCTTCACTGCTCCACTCACATAGTTATTACCACTGTGACTTTGCTTTATTCTACCTGAGCTATGAAGACTCAGTGACACCCCCCCTCCATCCTCTAACTCTTTTAAAACAAAACTCTTTCAATCCACAAAGACAACCACTCATCCTGTGTTACATCAATCACATGTTTATTATTTCCGTATTTTTTTTATTTCCAGTCTTTACAGTTAAAGGCTTTTTAAAATTGTATTAATGACAGTCTGCATCAGCCAATCGAAAGCACTGTAATCCAGGCAGCTTGATTCTGATTGGCTGTGCGGACTCACTCCCACCACCGAGCCCATCTTCCTTTGTGTGCAACAACAACAACAGAGAAGGCAACACTTTACAGCTCCCGTACACAATGTACACGAGCAAGCATGAACCAAACAGGACATGTAAAAAAAAAACCACTAACAAACATCCGTCTTAATAAAATCATTTAATCTTACAACAGAGTTAATGTTGTGTCTTTATCCTGGAAATGAGCCGACAGGGTGAGATGATTCCACTTCCTCTCAGAGCAGTTTCCCTTGTTGTTCATTTAACATCAGAGACAGAATCTAAACAAGATGGAATACGGCTCATAACTGCAGGAATGTAAAGAAAATTACACTTGATTTAAGAGAATTTAAAAACAACTTTGCTCCTGCAGGAAACTAGTGGAATGACCTCAGTCTGGCGGCAGATCCTTCAACTTTTAAGGCTAAATGACTTGATAAGATGGACATTTATTTATTTACTTTCTGTGAACATGAAGCAGAACAAACCTGACTCCGTACAGTCAGAGCAGCGTTGGAGTCTTTTGCAGAACAAAATGGCCTCCAGAGAGTTTCCCCATCAGGACGTGAGGATGTCACAGAACTCGACAAAGTCCCTCTGCATGAAGTTCTGGCTCTGCTTGAGGTCGTCCTCCGAGGGGAAGTACTGCATGCTGTCCTCCTGCAGGCGCAGATTGTCCTCCTCCTGCAGACGCAGACTGTCTTCGTGCAGTACCAGGAACTGACCTGGTGGTGTCGCCGTGGAGCCCCGGGGGCTGGGACAGTCCAGGAGGGCTCCTCTGGCATTCTCCAGGATGCCCAGGTATGAGTCCATGTCCGTCAGCTCCGTGTCGCTGTCCGAGCTGCTGGCGCTGTCGCTGCCCACCGAGTCCGAGCGCAGGTGCAGCATCTGGTACTTCTCATGCATCAGGAACTGGTTGGTGTTCTTGGGGGCCCGCATGCCCCTCACCCTGTTCCCCTTGACGTTGACGGGCCGGAGAGACATCACCGACGTCTGGAGGTGTCTGGGATGATGATGCTGATGACGTAGGGGGTGGTGGTGGTTGCGCCCCCTCGACCACCCGCCCCCCCCTGTCCTCCGCCCCTGCAGGCGCCCCCTGCAGCCCTTGGACCAGCCGCGCTTCCAGCGGCTGGCAGCGTCCCTGTGTGGAGCCTCCTTGGCATCCTGCTGCTGGAGGTGCTGCTGGCAGCTCCTCCTGCACATCATCTCTGAGAGCATGTTCTGGTCTTCCTCGCTGTGGCCTCCCTTCCTCCCTCTGCTTCACATCCTCCTCCCCTCACGGTGGCCCACACTACAACAAAGACAGGCTGGTGTCTGGGTTGTTCTGGCTCAGATCACAAATGACCTCCTTCTCACCCAGAGTCTACCTTTTCACTATTCTGTCACTTTTTTTCTTGACCTCTGGCTTTGGCTGGTGCATCGCCTGCTCTTCCTCCCCCTGCAGCAGCAGCTTGGCTGCTCGGCTGGCTGCCTGTCACGCCCTCCTCTGCCTGCCCTACTCTCTCTTCTTCACCTCTCTCAGGTGCAGGCAGCTTCTCTCGGCTCTGATTAGTGACCTGAGGTGAAGGCTGAGGGCAGCTGAGCCTCTTGGATCTGAAGCTGATCTCTTTTCTCAGGGAACAGCAGCTGTGATGCACTCAGCTCTGACCGACACTGACTGTGGCTCTGCCTCCTTCTCACAGCGAATATAAAGAAACGGACGGAACCATTCACAGGGGTTTGCATGCAGAGGGGGGGACCAGTATGTTCAGGTTTGGCCACAATCTAAACAACAGTGTATTTGACAAATCTGTGTAAAGCATCTATCCTAAATATGGATAATAATATATTTGAATGTGTATATCGGTTAGAGGGGCTTCAGGTTGTGTGTTGGGGTTGTTATCAGCACAAAGCTGCTCCCTGCAGTGAGATGGTTCACTCCGCCTCAGTTTTAGCAGCTGAAATCTGATCCACAGCTGCTGCCCCCCCCCTCCTCTGACAACAGACCCACTGTTTAGAAACAACCAGCAGCAACTTTACTTCCGTTATTATGTCATTTACAAACACTACAACCAGCCCATTTGAATATGAATAACAATAAAATCAAACTGTAGTCGGGAAGGAATCAAGTCTCCACAAAGCAAACAGAAGAACTACAGTCTCCAACTCCTCGTTTCCACCATCTTGGCTCTGGAGGTGTCAGTGTCTGTCAGTAGCTCCAACATGTATGACTGAGTAAATCTTCATAAATGCAGGATGGATTCAAATGAAAAATATTTGTGGCCCAGACGAAACAAACCGGACGCTCGACGCTTCTGGTTCATCCACATTTTATGAGGCTTGCAAAAAAAAAAAAAAAAAATGTCAACAACTGTTGGTGCATCAGACATTTGGTTCAGTTACATTCCTGTTGCCGTCAGCATATATTACACAGCGCTGTTGATCCGCTGGCTTTGCGTGCAGCGCCACCCTGTGGTCAAAATCCAAATCACAGGCTTTGTTGTTAGAAACAACAAAGTTATCAATGCAATGAGGTTCTTAATTCCCTTAACACGGTGACGTCAATAAATATCTGAATGTTAAAGTAGAATGAAATAAAAAAGAAATAGAAAAATATATTTATTTTAAGATATATATATATAAGAAGAAATAAACCCACTCATTAAACACATCATACATACTTTTTGGTTCATGTGCAAACCATTCCCTGTCATGTTGTTTATAATGTATATAATGTTTATTAAATTTTTCTATATGTTTTATATTTCCTTAAGCTTAAGAATTATTATCATTACACCTAAGTGTTGCATTTTCCTTATTAGTACTTTTGTTATTACTATTATTATTACAGTTGTACAACAACTGTAATAATAGGTGTAGGTGTACCCTGTACAACACTCCGCTCCTTATACACTTACTTCACATCATATGTGATATGTGTTAATATAAACCATATTGATATTATATATCATTTTATACAATAATATTGTCTTTTGCACACTCTGTCTACATATTCTTAGACTCATAGTATATTGTATTACCTATTGTATAGTAAAATACTTATATTCATATTCATACCTCTACTATATATCATATCATACTCTCTGTATATTCTTGTTTACATAAGTCTATATACACATATTTATACATGTGTACATGTTATAATTACTATTATTATATCACCATTACTATTATTATTATATATACTGTTGCTGCCATTATTACCATATACTGCTTTTATATTGGTATAATTACTATCATATATAAATATATATTATGTAATATTATATACTATATATACACTGTACTATTCTTATATACTGTCTAACAGTACCATTACCATCATATCATCAGTACTTTTACCATCATCTTGCCAATGCACCTTATCTACCTATTTTATTGTATTTTATCTTGTGCTTCTGTTTTTTTATTCTTTCTACCTCAATATTTTTTATTTTATTCTATTCTATTGTATTGTATTTTATTGTATTCAAATATACCGGCTGCTATGACAACTTAATTTCCCTTCGGGGATGAATAAAGTACTCTATCTATCTATCATAATGGAATTCCTCGTCAATTTGGTCTCTTTCAAACAATATTCTTAATGGAGATAGCATTGTTTGCTCAGTCCACCCCCCCCCCCCTCCAGAACATGACATAAATACTGAGCAATGGTGAAACATGATCTTTTCTAACAATACTCAGTGTTGTTAGAAAATCGAAACCTCGATGAAACTTGTTATTGATCTGATATTCGTAAAATTTCCTCAAATGTTTGTCGTTCACTACTCATTAAGAAGAGTTTAGAGCCACAACCTTCAATCAGCAGCTAAGGATTAGTCTGTAAATAAATAATAATACTGTGACATTGTGATAATTATTGATATTGACTCATGTGGAAATTATATCTTGATAATATTTGTGTCCATATCATCCAGATTCATGCCTAAAAAAACAACATGTAGACATATCACCAATGAATTCAGTTCCACTTATGATACGTATGATGAACTTAGGTGATATTTGCTTGATAATAACAACAAGAAGTCTTTTTATTCTATATCAGTTTTATAAGGAAATTATTAAATATGAAACCAGATTAATTTGACTATCTATGTTCGAATAAAGAGTAAAAGATGAAAAAAAATAAAACATGGTCTTTTCTTAGAATACTCAGTATTCTAGGAAAGTCTAAACCTCGATGAAGCTTGTTATTGATCTCATATTCTTAAAATTTCCTCAAATGTTTGTCGTTCTCTGCTCATAAAGAAGAGTTTAGAGCCACAACCTTCCCTCAGCAGAAAAGGATTAGTCTGTAAATAAATAATAATACTGTGACATTGTGATAATTATTGATATTGACTCATGTGGAAATTATATCTTGATAATATTTGTGTCCATATCATCCAGATTCATGCCTAAAAAAACAACAACATGTAGACATATCACCAATGAGTTCAGTTCCACTTATGATACGTATGATGAACTTAGGTGATATGTTTTGCTTGATAATAACAACAAGAAGTCTTTTTATTCTATATCAGTTTTATAAGGAAATTATTAAATATGAAACCAGATTAATTTGACTCTATATGTTCGAATAAAGAGTAAAAGATGAAAAAAAACAAAAAACATGGTCTTTTCTTAGAATACTCAGTATTCTAGGAAAGTCTAAACCTCGATGAAGCTTGTTATTGATCTCATATTCTTAAAATTTCCTCAAATGTTTGTCGTTCTCTGCTCATAAAGAAGAGTTTAGAGCCACAACCTTCCCTCAGCAGCTAAGGATTAGTCTGTAAATAAATAATAATACTGTGACATTGTGATAATTATTGATATTGAGTCATGTGGAAATTATATCTTGATAATATTTGTGTCCATATCATAGATATGGTAGACATATCACCAATGAGTTCAGTTCCATTTATGATACGTATGATGAACTTAGGTGATATGTTTTGCTTGATAATAACAACAAAGAAGTCGTTTTATTCTATATTTCTGATTTATTAGGAAATTATTAAATATGAAACGAGATTAATTTGACTCTTTATGTTCTTATGAGCCATAAAAGATGAAAAGAAAACATATTTTATAGAGAATGATAAATAAAATTGCGTTGATCGAGATTGTCATTGTAAATAAAGTTGTTTTTAAATTTAAATCAGCTGCTCCGGTCAGCATCACAACAAACATGGCGTCGGGAGGCGGCGGCTAGCGGAGGGACGACGCTGCTCATCCTCCGAACCCGTTAGACCAGGACGTGTCCCCGGGTGTTTCTGCTGCGGACCGGGTCCCTGTCGGTCCCTCTCGGTCCCTGTCGGTCCCCCTCGGTCCCGGGATGGAGCCCGGGTCTTTCCCCCAGGAGCTGCCGCAGAGACAAGTGTGTGTCCTCGGCTCGGAGCCGGTGGACAACTACACTGTAAGCCGCGTCCCGCCCGCACGTCACCTAGCCTAGCTTGGAGCTAGCCTAGCCTCGGCTGTGTCACAGTGACCGGGAGCTAAGCTAACGCCAGAGACGTGATAACACATCCACACACACACCCATACACATTGTTGAGTTGTTAGTTGTTTATTTGCATGGTGGACTTTGTGTCTTTATCCTCTCGGAGGTGGGTGGTTTACAGGAAACAGACAAGCTAACAGCTAGCTGCTAGTGCTAATGCTAACTGTGACAGAGTGTTCCCTTCGTGTCCTCTCACACTTCGTCTTTGTCAGGGAGGATTTGTATCGTGTTCACGGTGACGTGTTGTGTTCTGGAAGGTTTACACTTTGTGGTTTTATGAAAATCACACGATTGTTCAACAGGAGCGAGAGTCCAAAGTCCCACAGATACAAAGATAGAGAGATAATGAGGACAAGGCAGTGAGATGAAAGTAAAACCACCAGAGCTACTACAAGCTGTCACTGTGAACAAGTACTGTGGTAATACTAATATTTATATTTCTGTATTTAATAAGTACAATGTGATCAGAAGACACAAGTTACCCGAGGAAGAGCATTCAAGCCAAATATAAATACAGAATTAAAGAGAAATAACCGAAGCTGTACAAAGTTGTGCTTTAGACTTCCATAGTGTTTCTGATCACAAGTTAAGAGAGAGTGTTGTTGTACCAGGAAAATAAAACAGTTGGATTTGAAATTATTAAAAAATTAAATCACATTCTTATTTGGAAAAGTCAAGACTTCCATGAATAGGTTATTGATGACAGGAGTTGACATGAGATAATCAACCCTCTCTTATGAGCAAACAAGATTTTTGTAAGATAATTAAAACAAGATAGAGCTTTATTGATCCCACAGAAAGTAACTGTGCTAAGTTGTTGCTCTAAAGTTATGGTAAAAAATCAAGTGAAGTATAAAAATATATATGAGGAGTAAATGCAGGGAGACCAGAGCCTGACTAAATAACATAGAAGTAGGATAAGTAAGTAAATTAAGTAAAGATAATGTATTAAACATTTATTAAATATAGCAAGTGTATGAATTAATGATTTCTGTGATGAGTGAGGAAATAGCTGCGAGACAATCAATAAATTCAAACACTGACTGATCTCAGAAGATATCCAACTATTTAATCTTCCTCCTATTCCTCTTTCCTTTAAAACGTATGTTTGCACAACAAGAGTATATATGGTGATATATATATATATATAACTTTCATGTTTGATCAAAGACGGTCTTTGGTGTTTCTTGATCTTTTGCTGTTTGGTGTTTCAGGTTTACATCATTGAGGTGATGGATGGAGAGCACAGATGGACGGTGAAGCATCGCTACAGTGACTTCCACGACCTGCACGAGAAAGTAAGAGACTCAACTTCAGCATTTTCACCAAATTGTGTGTTCTTCTTGATTTCAGTTTGAGTAAGAAGACAAAACACTGAATCCAATGTCTTTAAGGTATTAGAAAAGTAGACAACCACAAAATAGAAGTTTATGGCCAATACAAATAATTGAATTTCAAAACCTAGTAGAATAATGGCTGACTTTTTACTTTCAATATTCTGATTATAAATCTGCCATCAGAACAATGTGTTAATAATGACGTGAAATAGTTTTGAGTTGTGTTTAATTTACTAAAGCATAAACGTCTGAGTTCAAAAAAGGAAACAGGAAGTAGGTGGTTCAGACTTTGGGATTAAACTTCCCAGAAATGAGGCGCAAAAAAAACAGACTAGATTTAAAATGAATGGTTATTTTTAATTTCAATAAATCTTGCCATTTATTTGATTACCCAAAAAATAAGATAATTCCCAATTCCCCAGAATCTACCGACCAACAGTCCAATAGTTATTAGCTAAATGATTATTACATTACGATGAAAGTAAATGTTGGTTTAATCTATATCTGTGTTTCCTTCCAGCTGGCGGCAGAGAAGAAGGTCGACCGACGGCTGCTTCCTCCCAAGAAGATTCTGGGAAAGAACTCAAAGAGTCTGGTGGAGCGGCGTCAGAAGGAGCTGGAGCTCTACCTGCAGACGCTGCTGCAGCAGTTCCCACAGGCCACGCCCACTCCGCTCGCCTCCTTCCTTCACTTTCACCTTTATGTGAGTTTATTATTATCACAATCTTCTGAACATTGTACTGCAACCTGAACTCAGCCTGTTTGTGTCTCAGTCATAATGGCATGTGTTAGAGTACTGCTCAGAAACTGAAGCCAGCAAGTAAACAACAAGGCCAAAGGTATATGGACACTTTAAATTAGGATTAGTCTCCCATGCAGCTACATGATAATAAATGTGGTCCAACACAGATGTTGTGTGATAAGTTCTGGCTCACAGTCTTTGTTCTGGTTCATCCCAGTCAAACCAAACTGGGAAAAACCCTTTTTTAATGGACCTGGATTTGTGCATGGACACAATGTCATGTTGAAACAGGAAAGGGTGTTTTTCTCAAACTGTTGACACAACAGTCTTTTCTTTAGAAACTGTCTCATGTGAGTCTCCTACTTTGGTGGAATTGAAAGTCCTTCAGTAGGTCTTTGCCTTAATGAACCGAAAATAACAACCATTCACTTGTCAAAGCTTCCTCAATCTGATGATTTTCCTTTTTTTTTTGTAAACTGAACACATTTGCTGACATTTAATAGATAATACAACACTTTTTTTTTATAATTGGAAAAGGGAGAACCTGAGTTATTTAAGTGAACTCTAATTTCTAAATAAATGTCTAATCTGATGGTAAGATACAGTGAAAACCAGGTAAAAAGTAATATTCTCTTGAATTAACCTCAGTTGAGCCTGAACTCAGATTCTTCTATGAAGTGCAGCATGATGGTCCTGTCCACAGTAGCAGGAAACTGTCTGGTGTGTTTAAAGGATATAATAGAAGTGAGAGAACACTTCAAACAGGTTTATATTTAGTAGTAAATTCAGATTTTCTTTCCAGGCTGAGAATCTCTGCTCCGGATCTGCTGTAGATTGAGGCTGTGTGATGTCAGTGACTGATCATATGATGAAGACAGAACAACAGAGCAGTGTGTTGTCTGAGTTCACAGAAGCTGCAGCGTAAACAGCCAATAGGAAAAACCTTCTCATATGATGTGAGATGATCAACACGTGATAATCCCAGACGTTTATAGTCCAAATAATCAGAGAAACGTTGTGGTGGTTATTATTCACATGCCTCAATGCTTTAACTCTATTTAATCATAACATGGTTTTGAAGGAAATCGTTGAAGTGTTGTTCAATGTCTGAAGGGGGATTCAGGCCACTGCAGATGTTTTTAAATGTGGTTTAAGGATGTCATCACGTTATCTAAAATATCATGTGAACTCTTGGAAAAACATAATCATGAAAGGCAACATCAGTAAAATATTAACTATGGTTGACTCTCTGTTGAGCTGCAGAGAAAAGATGATTCAACAACAAACTTGAATTTTGTTTTTGTTTTAATTGAATCCAGGTTTTAACAGGCTGTTTGTCTCTTTCAGGAAATCAACGGCATCACAGCAGCATTGGCTGAGGAGCTCTTCAATAAAGGTTCGCCTCCTGTGGCCCATTTTCTCTCATCTAGAATTTCCAGAACTGTTAATGAAATCACCTCAGCGCATTGGTGACGCCTCCCAAAGGCCGAGGCTCTTACTGACAACTGTTACACACTGTTGTTGAGTAAAGATATAAAGTGCAGTGATCCTAGATGCCCTCACACTATGACTCTACTTTACTTTATTCATCAGGGACAATACATATAAAATGATATACTTTGGGTGTATATGAAGTGGACTTTAGTAAAAAGGCTGCATGTCTTCCAGAAATCAAAACTGAGGTGACTTAACATACCAGATTTTATTCACTATGTTAAATACATTTTAAATCATTAGACCTTTTTTTAAATATTTAAATAGCAGTTTTAACAGCTTGGTTGTTGTAGCTGAACAAGTCTCGGATGCATCTTTCAACTTTCCTCAAAATAATTGCTAGATTGTTATACCTTTGGTGGCCTTTACACACGTTTAACTTAACAAGGTATACAAAACATTGCAGGTGTAGTCAACACATCTGACTTCCTGACAAAAATGTCAGTTGTTCAGATGAAATGTTGCCCAGTGAGTGTAACATCTCTGTGTGTTTGTGTGTGTTTCTGCAGGTGAGCAGCTGCTGCAGGCCGGCGAGGTGTTTTCTCTCCATCCTCTGCAGCTTTACTCCGTCACTCAGCAGCTGCGTCTGGCCAAACCAACCTGCTGCAATGGAGACGCCAAAACCGACCTGGGACACATCCTGGACTTCACGTGCAGGCTGCGATACCTCAAGGTCACACATCTCTTTGTTTCATTCACATCCAAATCGTACACTCTACTGTTTGTTTCCCGTTTAGCAGCAGCGGTGGTGAATGTTCTCACTGGTTTTGTCTCTGTTGGTCAGATCTCTGGTACCAGTGGTCCAGTTGGAACCAGTAACATCCAGGAGAACAGTCTCCCCTTCGACCTGTCTGTTTTCAAATCTTTGCTGCAGATTGAGGTAACTGTCTGTTCGTCCTCTACACTGTACACATGCAGGTTTTCTGCCTCAACAAACCTCATGTTTGATCTGTACAACTTAGCAGTTAAACAATACAATGTTGTTACCTTCACTAGCTGCCACGAGAAATACCAGTGGGTTAAACCAATTGTTAATATTTTATTAAAGTACAATGCTGTTTAGTTGTTGCATATGATAGATAGATAGATAGATAGATAGATAGATAGATAGATAGATAGATAGATAGATAGATAGATAGATAGATAGATAGATAGATAGATAGATAGATAGATAGATAGATAGATAGATAGATAGATAGATAGATAGATAGATAGATAGATAGATAGATAGATAGATAGATAGATAGATAGATAGAGTACTTTATTCATCCCCGAAGGGAAATTAAGTTGTCATAGCAGCCGGTATATTTGAATACAATAAAATACAATACAATACAATAGAATAAAATTAAAAATAAAAGGTAGAAAGAATAAAAAAACAGAAGCACAAGATAAAAATACAATAAAATAGGTAGATAAGGTGCATTGGCAAGATGATGGTAAAAGTACTGATGATATGATGGTAATGGTATTGTTAGACAGTATATAAGAATAGTACAGTATATATAGTATATAATATAACATAATATATATTTATATATGATAGTAATTATACCAATATAAAAGCAGTATATGGTAATAATGGCAGCAACAGTATATATAATAATAATAGTAATGGTGATATAATAATAGTAATTATAACATGTACACATAAATAAATATGTGTATATAGACTTATGTAAACAAGAATATACAGAGAGTATGATATGATATATAGTAGAAGTATGAATATGAATATAAGTATTTGACTATACAATAGGTAATATAATATACTATGAGTCTAAGAATATGTAGACAGAGTGTGCAAAAGACAATATTATTGTATAAAATGATATATAATATCAATATGGTTTATATGCACACATATCACATATGATGTGAAGTAAGTGTATAAGGAGCGGTTGTACAGGGTACACAGTGCAGGAGACAGGTTTAGTGCAGTTCTGTGATGGTGGCTCTGACAGAGGTGGATGAGTTGAACAGTCTTATTGCAGTTGGGAGGAACAATTTCCTGTATCGTTCCTTAGAGCAGCGGGGTTGAATGAGTCTGTGACTGATATAAGATGTTTCTCTGCCTTCCACTAGGACAGTAGATTGCGGTTCAAAAATTAACTTGAATTCTGCCAAGATGTGAAGAACATCCTAACGTGTGTCTGTGTCTGACTTCAGATCAGTCAGTGCAGCTCGCAGCAGATTCAAGGTTTATCTTCTCTGAGGTCGAGTCTGGTGACCATGAGCATCCACCACTGCTCGGAGACAATGACGGTAAAGCTGAGTTTAAATAGTGCTGCAATTTTGTGCAGTTTAAAGTGTGTTGTCTACTGATGTACATGTGTTTATGATCTTTATGATGTCCCACAGTCGATCCTGGTCCCGGAGGCGAGTGAGTTCTCACAGTGGGAGCCAGAGGGGGCGGAGTCTGGTTGTCCCGTCACTGCTGTTATCCCTGTGTGGAAAAACCTGACCACCCTGGACATGAGCCACAACAGCATCAGCACCATCGATAGCTCAGTGGTGAGAAACACAAGCACAACTGAACTTGTTAAACAAATTTTGAGTTTTTTAGATAAATATAAAACATGAGCTCAAGTAACTTTAAATTAGAAGAAGTTGTGACAGCTGATCAGTCGGCGTCCTGCGGTTCAAGATGATTTTACATTTGCTTGTGTTTGATTAAAGATACAACACCTGTCAACACCGATTGGTCAGAGAGATGTTATATCTGGAGGTCAGAGCACACTGTCCTGTGTCATGACAACAAGCTCAAACCTCTGGATGTGTAAATAATCCTTTACCCTCCATTTTTCAGTTTCTTTGTGCTGACACTGCATTTTTCTCTGCTGTAGAAACTGATTCGAGAGGTGGAGTTTCTGGATCTGAGTCATAACCAGCTGACCTCAGTGGAAAATCTCCAGGTATGTGAACACGTGAGCTCAGTAGAGACCTTCAGTAACATCTCTAGTTCTGAAATGAGAATATTATAGTATTTTCTAAATAAATTAAAGAAATTGTTTAGTCTCTTAAGTGTCAGTTGATTGTCTCCCCCAATCAGTCCAGATTCAAATGTCGTGTTTTGAGTTTATGGTGCTATAAAACAAAAGAACCTCATGTGTTTTTTGTTCTAAAAAGGACAGTACAGAACTAGTGGGTTTGTGTTTGCAGCACCTGTACAACCTGGTCCACGTGGATCTGTCCTATAACAGCCTGCGGGTCCTTGAGGCTGCTCACACCCGTCTGGGCAACATAAAGACCCTCAGCCTGGCTGGAAACCAACTGGAGCGGCTCACCGGCCTCACCAAGCTCTACTCTCTGGTCAACCTGGACCTCAGCCACAACCAGCTCGCCCAGGTAACCACACTGAGGATGTCCTGGTGTTTTTTTAATGTGTTATTGTCAATTTTGTGCATTCTTATAATTACAGGAACTGAAAGAAAACATGGTATTAAATGTACTATTATAAACAAACAAGTATCTAATTTATCATACCATCTTTTTGATACATTTTCTGTCATTGCTCTACTATAGTCTCCTGAATGCTGAATTTAATAACTAAGTCAGTGATACGTTAATGTTTGAATGTTTTCAGTTGGAGGAGATTAGGAACATCTGCTCTCTGCCCTGTCTGGAGAAACTGAACCTGTCCAGTAATCCCATGTGCATCATCCCAGACTACAGAACCAAAGTCCTGGCCCAGTTTGGAGACAGAGCAGCAGAGGTACATGAACACCATCAACACACTGTTCATATTACTACTGTACCAATATTATTAATACTACTACTACAGCAGAGGTACATGAACACCATCAACACACTGTTCATATTACTACTGTACCAATATTATTAATACTACTATTACTACAGCAGACATACACCACTACAACTACCCCACTTGTCCATGTTACACCTGTAGAACTACTATATAGGCAACCTTAACATATTTTCTCTCCGTACTGTTACCGTTACGTGTATTTCTAATATGACAGTGATAGGGTTGCTCCTGTTATATATACAGTATATATATAATATCACCACTATCACCAAATAAGTGAAACTGTTATCCATTCATTCACCCTGTGACTTTGCGTCAGGTTTGTCTGGACAGTAACGTGACGACAGAGAAGGAGCTGGACACAGTGGAAGTGTTGAAAGCCATTCAGAAAGCCAAAGAAGTCAAAGACAGGATGAGCAGCAGCGACAAGAAGGTACACTCGGTCACACTGAAGTGAAACCATTTTAGAATTTTCAGAAGTCTCCGATTTTGTCTGTGCTCCTTTTTTGCATTTGTAAGTGTAACTATATTTGTATATTTATTGTAAAAAGGTCTCTTAAAAAGAAAGAGCAGGCGCCAGTAGATCTTCAACATCTGTTTACATGGAAATATGGTCAATATGGTCAGTTATATTGTCACACATATTATTCAAGGATTTAGAAATCTTAAATGTTTAAGGAAGTGATTCATTTAAATTCATGTATTCAGTGTAGATCAATAAAGAAAACCTGACTGTCTTAGAGACTGTGAAAGAGCAGAGCTAAGATGATCTCACCTCTCAGCACTGAATATTTAGTTTAATCACTCACACTATCAGAGGAAATTCCTTCCTGTTGTGCACTGCTTTGACTGTGACATTTGAATTCACATTCTTGAAACTGTGTCACATTCTATCATCATAGTTTTCAGATTGATTAACCCGGCTGTGGTGGTTTTATGATTCTAACCTGATCCTGGACCAATCAGAGATCAGTAGATCTGGCTCCTAGTGATTCTGACATGTTAGTCACTCACATATCTATGAAACCTGAACATGTATCACACCAGTCACCCCAGCAGCTTGTATTCATCAGCTATCTGTGTGTGTTGGGGTCAGAACAGCTGCAGACCAATGATCAGATCTTTTTATATTTTCACATCAGCTGCAGAGTTGACATTAAATGAAAGCACCACCTCTTCTATGTTGGTGGACGGGCCATTGACCAAACTGAAAAGTGTTAATTTCACCAACTTTTAACCAGCAAATGCTTTTATTTTGAAGATTGGGCCCTCTTTGTCGTACTTGGCTGTTTTTATTATTTCCTGAAGTTTTACGAGGTTGCTCAGCAGGAAATAACACTGATCACAAATGTTTTCAATGATTTACAACAGAACAATCACTTTCAGCACAGAGATTTAGCTCTTGAACTTCAGTTTGGTTTACATATTTCGACAGAACCTCATACTTGTACATGTACTACTGAAGCAGGTCTTTATAAAGTGTGGCAGCCTGTTGCTCTGCAGCTGATGGAGTTGCAGGTTTTAGGAGGTGATCAGGTTGATGATGCAGGTGACACAGCTCTCTGAAGGCTTCCTCCTCTCTGTCCTCTCGTCAGATCAGTGAGGAGACCAGGCTGTCTGCTGCTGCACCTCCTTACCTCTCCTCCTCCTATCCCCCCTCCTCCTCCTCCTCCTCCTCCTCTTCCTGCTGCTCCTCTGCTCTCGCTCCTCCTGCTGTCACCTCCTCTTCCTCCTCTTCCTCTTCCACTGCCGCCTCTTCCTGTCCGGCCCAGCAGGTTGCCTGCCCCAGCCAAGGTAATCATGTATGTATCAGGCTGTGCAGGTCTGAGGGAGGGGGGTGCATCTACAAGTCTGTTATTATTTTTATTATGGGCAAGTACAGAAATATGATATTTAATTATTATATAGAAACTGTGTCTCTATCACATGGTTTGTCCATCAGGGAACAGATTGAGTGGTGGATTTTACAAACAGCTGTGGGACTTCAAAATAATGAATCAACTTCTGATTCTCACTAATGTTTCACTACAGGTCACGTGACAATCTGCTAATGCTCACTACTAACCTCTACTAACTACCTACGTGACTGTGATTCATAAGATTTGGCAAAAATGTCCAAATCATTGCAAGGATACTGACATGAGCCCCGAGCAAAGTCACACCCCTCAACTTTCTGCAGATCATCACAGTTATTTAACCACAGTTTGGTTTCCTGTTTCAGAAGTGACGATAAGAGAAGAAGCTGCAGTTTCCCCCAGTGTTCTCCCTCCTGTGGACGCTGCACCCCCCCCTGAAAGCTTTCACCCCAACACACACATCCCGTCTGATGAACCCACCCAGGTCACTGTAAGTGAGTTGAGCTGCTCTCAGATATTCACTGAGCTCTGAAGGGGCTGCGGGCGAGAACACAAGAGTCAGTTGCTGTGGACATTTCCCTGCCAGACCCCTAGTAAAGTATCTGGAGCATGTCCAAGTGAGAGAGATCATTTCACTTGACAGACTTAAAGTTGAATAAAACAAATAGAATACAAATATTTCAAGATATTAAAAAGACATTCTCCATGATTTAGTGTTTTAATGTTTAAGTGCAGCTAAAGGACGACACTGCACTTGATGTTTATAGTTGCAGGTAGAATTTGATTTTATGTTTGTGTTAAATGTCAACAAGGTTCTAATGTTGCCTAATGTGTTTGCCTGCAGAGACAACAACCGGCTGTCTGTCTGACTGAACACACAAACTGTGTCGCTCCGTCAAGTATTACTTCCACTACCAGTACTACCAGTACTACTACTACTACTACCACCGCTGCTGCTGCTGCTGCTGCTACTGCTAGTTCTGTCTGGTCAGTATCAAATAACATATTTTCTCCATAATAGAAGTTTCTAAACAATTCTAAATGCAAACACTTTTGTTTAAAGCCCTTTTGGTTGATGTTTGTGCGTTGAGTCAAATTAAACTGAATATATGTATTTATTCAGATCTGCATGGATGTGTCTTAGTAAACACTGATCAAATACACTTCAGATTCAAGATGGAGGCACATGTAGTTCACTATGTGTCCAACAGGAGACGCGGCTGCCCTCTAGTGTAGAACAGCAGTAGGTGTATCTTCTGTATTCAGGACACAACACATAGTTTTGTATTAATCCATGTTTCCTTCTCTCTGTGCTCCAGCTGCCTCTGCTCCTCTTCCTCCTCCCGACCAGCTGAAATCAGTTGTGCGACGTGCAGCGCCACCTGGTGTCCTCTGCTTCCTTCTCACTTGCTCTCCCTCTCCTCCAACAAAGACTTCACTACTCACCTCTCTCAGTGTCTCAGTGCCACCCTGAAGGAGGAGAAGAAGAAGAGAAATGAGCAGGAGGAGAGGAAGGATGTGACGAGGTCTGAATGCAGAGAGGTTCAGTCCCATGAGGAGAGCACAGATGTGGGCAGTTCCAGGTAATTCAACCAGAATCTTGGATTTTCAGAAGTTTGTACCGGGTATATGGATAAATATTCTTAAACCAGAAGGACATTAATTATTTTAAGAACAAAATAATGACTCCTGATTCCTTCCTTTTTTATTCTCATTGTTCCAGTCCCGGCTCCGGGGACGGATACTTTGAGATGGGTCTGGATGACTCTGTGGAGGAGTTGATCTGCTCCTCCTCTATGTCGCTCACTGTTCCTTCTGCAGAGGAGCCCGGCGGCCCCCCGGGGGAGCTGTGTGCAGAGGAGCAGGAGGAGATGCACATCACTAGGGTTCTGTGGTGCTACTGCCTTCAGGTAGAGGAGGAGGTGGAGCAGAGGGAGGCGTGCCTGGTGCTCACAGACCGACTGTTGGGAATACTGCACCTATCAAATAGTTTCTCGTGGACCAATCAGGACGCAGGTAAACACACAGTCAGCATCAACAAACATGAAGGCTGTGCCCCCTTTTTTATATTCGTCTGCTGTTCATAAGAAGAATCTGCTGATGGGATTTAAAGAAAGATCAAATCACATTTTGTAACAAATTCGTGCAGAAAACCAGAACTGAGAGGTTATAAATGATTTCTCCTCCTCTTCTCCTCAGACCTGGAGCAGAATCCGCCTGTGAAGGAGGTGCTGTCGAGCCTGCAGGTGGACTTCCTGCTGCCGTACTCCCAGCTCCTGCTCTCCTCCCGAGGCGAGCTCCCTGACTGCTGCCTGGCCTTGGGGCTCCGGGCCGGTCCGACTCGCTGGTACGTTTTCTCCGAGGCTGAGGAGCTCCGGCAGACCAGGACCGAGCTGATGGCGCTGATGCAGGTCAGAGATCAGGATGAGATCCCACTCACTGCACCTGTTCACTAGTGGTGGGGGAAAAAATCGATTCTGTTCAGTATCGCGATATTTTGCGCCCGCGATTATATCGATACTGTAGCACAAAGTATTTTTTTTTTTTTTATATATATATATTTACAATTATATATGTAACAGCCCCTGGCTGGCAAAGCATGACGAGGAGAGTTTCAGAGTTTAAAAGATACCTAGTGTGTATGCAGAAAGGATGTTCTCCACTGCAGGAGCTATAGTAACGGTCCAGAGGAACTTTAACATCTGAGCATGTTGACCAACTCCTCTTTCTGAACAAAAATGCCAATATTCCCAAATTAATTTAACATTTTGGGTCATGACCTTGCAGGTTTCAATTTGATTGAAGCTCTAGGTTACTCTTATTTATATGATTGAGCTCAGTGTTCATGTGAGAGGTCTCCTATTCAGAAAAGAATTACAAAGGTCCTGTGTCCTGAATGTTCAAACACAGTTTTTGCAGTTCAGTTAATGTGTAGAAGACAATGTTGTTCACAGAATTAAATGTGACATTTGAAGTGAGTTGAGCAGCCTTATTTTCCTCATTTTTTTTGTAATGCCTTTGAATAATATGGGGGACATGAATCGCAATATATCCAGAATCGAATCGCAATACTTGCAGTATCGCAATACTATTGAATCGTGGCCCAAATATCGCAATACCATTGAATCGTCACATTTCTGCCAATTCCCACCCCTAATGTTCACCCAGTAATTGGGTCAATATGTATTTTATATTTATTGTGAAAACAAAACCTACTTGTTTTTCCAGGCTGCTGATTCCAACACTGACCCCGAGCCCCCAAATACTCCTCAGCTCCTCCCCCGTTCGCTGCTCAACTCCTGGGAGCTAGAGGAGAGTCAGGGAGCCCAGGGAGGTTACCCCGCCCACCTCCTTCCCACCTCGTCCTCCTCCGACTCTGCCACCGACACGCAATCCCTCCTGTGGGACCTCCTATCCCAGAGAGACGAACCCAGCCTCCCTTCTCTCCTCTTCCTCACCCACCGACACCTCTGGGTTCTGAAGATGGACTTCAGAGAGTTGGCAGAGAGAGAAAGGAGCAACACTGACCTCTCCTCCTCTTCCTCCTCCTGGTGCAGACTAGTCCGTGTGCCCCTCAACTCAGTGATGCTTCATCCCAGAGAGAGAGCTCCTCAGTTCGGGGGCAGAACCAGCTACACCTCCTGCCTCGGCCCAAACCACCACCAGAGGTACTGCGGCTGAGGGATTTATGCAATTTTGTAGTCTTATAGTATCCCTTTGTTGTGTACTTCAGTTTCCCTGCTTGTCAATCACGTGTCCATCCTGTTGTGTCCAGGAAGAGTCACACCGTGGAGCTGCTCCTGGGGAACCAGAGGCTGCTGCTGCTCTTCCCTCTGTCCCAGGACAGGAGCTCCTTCTTGGGGGAGCTGAGCCAGCAGAGAGGCTCTCTGGAGGGGCTCAAACTGTTGGCCCTGGCCCAAACCTGTCCACACCAAGGAGAACACACACATGGTGAACACCAACTACCTGCTTATACACTCGGAACTACCAGGTCTCATCTCACTGGGTCATTTAGTTGTGTCTCCTCTGGTTTCTTCTCCCAGTGTGACGTCTTTGTTTGACAAATGTTTGTGTCTCCAGAACGATGCAGATCGAGAGACCAGTGCTGTTGTAGCAGGAAATCACACAACTCCAGCAGGTAGAATTTAAAACACTGTTTCTGTTAAGCAGCTGTAGAGCAACATGCTAATATCACTGTTGTATTTTGATCAAGGTTGTACAGGGTTTCCCAGTTTGACCCTCGATCAACACTCTATGCACTAATATCATCAGGGGTCTCGTTGATGAAGAATTGATGAAGAATTGATGAAATTGTGACATAATCATTCAATGAGTCTAACAGATAATTCCCCAACCGGTGTAATGATGAAAAATGTAATTGTTCCGCCCCTCCCTCCTCCCTCCCCCTCAGCTGGGACTCCTCTCATCTCCAGCTGGAGGAGAACCAGCCGTCCCCTCACCTCCTCACAGGTCTGTCCCCGGGACTAAAGCTCCTGGTCGGCCTCAGAGGACAGCAGCTGCTGGCCTTCTTCCACAAATATATAGCACTGGTAGGACACACACACACACACACATACACACACACAGCCAGGCAGTTGTGTTCCTTTGCTCCTTGTGTGTCTCTTGATTAATTGTTTTTTAAACCCAAAGTAATTTTACTGTTAAAGAAAGTAAGACAAAAAGAAAGTCTTGTCTCCCACTGCATTGATCCCTTTAAACTTTTTCAAGCTCTTAAAATGGTTGTCATGTTGTTGTGTTGTTATTTAAAATGTTCCACCTCAAGTTTTCTTTTTCTTTGTGTTACTTATGTAAGTCTGAGGCGGAGGAGGTGAGACAGGTCTTGTGGCTGTCTGTGGTTCTCTACAAGTCTCCAGAGGCTGAGCTCACTTGCTGTCTGCTGCTCTCCAATGACACAATCTACTTCCTGTTGGAAGACTCCGCCTCCACCCTCGGCCATCACTCAGGTAGGATGAACACAGTCAGATTCCCATAACACAGAAAGGTCGTAAGTTCGTATTCGGGTGTGTAGTGAACGTTGTTGCCTAAGAGGGTTTGAAATGTCGACTTTCAGTTTTGTTAAATGTATTTTTCATCCCTCTGTGTCTGTCAGTGTTGGAGATAACAGACTCTGGAGATCCAGACGTGTGTCTGTGCTGCTGTCTGTCCATCAGACTGTCTGAGCTGCTGTCTGTCAATGTGGGACTGTTCGACCAGTACTTCAGAGTTGTAGGTCAGTGGATACACACACACACACACACACACAGACAAACACACACATTGCCCCCAGTGTCTGCAGAGCTCTTATAATTTGAACATTGAACTGCTGTTAAATGATTCACTCTCTTGTCTCTCTATGTTTTCCTTGTAGGTCGTTCAGCTGATCACATCGTGTGCTGTCTCAGCAGAGACAGTTATGGGACGGGCGTCTTTCTTCAGGAGCTGATGTCAGCTCTCAGTCTGCAGCAGCAGCTTCCTCCTCCAGAGCCATCGGATCAGGACTTCTACTCCCAGTTCACCAGCACAAACACAGGTAGCCAGGCCGGGTACAGAGAATAGATTAAATGTGTTTTTTTTTAACCTCCTACCCGAAAGTCCCAGACACTAAAAGGACATTTATTTTATTGTTCAGCAGAGTTTGACACCAGTATTGATCTGCTGAAGGGCAAAAGTTATTTGTGTTTAGCACAAATCTGACTTCCAGACATTTATGTAATTTTCTTCAGTGAGGGAGAAAGTATTTTTAAAAAGGCAACTTTTTGGGAGAAAACCAGATTAGAGACAAACTAGAATGTCTCTCATTAGAGAACATACCTCCACAAAGACCCAGCAGTCCCCTTTGATTCAATAATTTTGATTTATTGTCTTTATTATAGAATGTGTACACAGATTTATCAAGCTGATGACTGTTGTAAATTGGTCTCCTCCTGCAGGTAAGATGCAGAACTACGAGCTGGTCCACAGCAGCCGGGTGAAGTTCATTTACCCCAGTGAGGAGGAGATGGGAGACCTGACCTTCATCGTGGCGGAGAGGAAGACTCTGGGCAGTGCATCGCCTTCATCATCACGCTCCTTTAATGTCCTGCTCTATCTTCTGGTTTTCCAGGTAAGGATTTGTCTTCCTCTGTAGTTTAATACTAGTTAGTTGAGGGTTATTTTCTTGCTGAAGACTCAGACCCTCCATATGCCAGATATGTCAAGGGCTAAATGTTTGTTAATAATTTCACTGGTGTGTTCACAGATTGTTTTAACTGCCCCCAAGTGGTAAAAATAATTTACTGCAGATTTAAGTGGACCACTGACGCTATCTCCTCTCTTTTCCTTCCTGTTGTTCCTTTCCCACAGGTCCAGATTCCCAGCAGTCTTCCCAGCCAAGGCTCCGCCCTTTCAGGGGCTTCCTCCACTCCAGGCTCCGCCCCGTCTCCCGTTCTCCAGCCCAGGACCCTGATCCTGACCAGCACCGACGTGTTCCTACTGGACGAGGACTACATCAGCCATCCCCTGCCTGACTTCGCTAAAGAACCTCCCTCCAGGTGAGCACATGTGAACTCCGCCCCCTCCCCCATATAATCACATTTAAATATTTGTATTCAACCAAAGCAGCTTTCAGACATTCACTGGACTCCGCAGATCCTCTGTACTTTCTGCAAAAATGAAGTAAACAAAAAGTAAACAACGTCCCAGTGAAAAAGCGGCAACACACACGTAGAAGATGTCAAGAGAGCTTTTTTTTTTTTTCATTGTTTTTATTGCAGTTTTTTGTTTCTATTCAACAAACAAACAGTGTCTACAAAACTAGACACAAAACAAACATGACAGCTCTTACATAAGGGATAAACATATGGAATGATACAATAGGCGATGAATCTCACAGTGCACGAATGTCATTCATAAATTATTTTGCGCCAACCACAGACCAAAGGGACCTTGTCACTAATTCACTGCACAAGAATATTTTTCCTAGCTGCAAATGTTAAAATATTATACAATCTTTTGTTGACTGCTGTTTTCAAACAGTCACTTGGGAGACCTAGAATCAGGGATATGGGGTCCATTCCTATATTAATATGATATATATATATATATATATTCTCTATTTCACTTATAACTTCAGCCCAATATCTTTGAAGTTTATAGCAAGACCAGAAACAATGAGTTAAAGTTCCCACATCAGTTTTACACTTGAGACACAGAGGGGAGAGAGAGCGGTTGAAGAAAGACCTGCGGGGAGGGGAAATATGTAATCTGTGTAAAATCTTAATTTGTATTGCTCTAGCCCGAGTGCAAATTGAAATCTTTTTAGCAAGAGACCAAATGGTATCCCACTTGTCTTCATCTATGGTGATGTCAAGAGAGTTAATGGTGACAGGGTGTAAACATGATCACATGATCTACGCAGCAGAGTCACTTCCTGTGTCTGTGCTGCAGCCGGCTGCTCCACCTCTCGCCTGAATAATGCAAAGAGGATTTGATGCTGTTGTGGACGCGTCTGTGCAGAAAACCTCCTGCTGTGTCGTGCGTGTGTGAAAGGAACTCTGGGTAAACTCCTTAGTCAATTCTACGAAAACAGCTCAAGTGAGTCGGTGAAGAGCAGAACCCGGTTCCAGCCTCACATCAAACACATAAACCAGTAAGATCCATTAAAAATAGACGATTCCCCTGGAAGAAAACCCCCAAAAAAGCACGGTTCCTCACGTGTGTCTGCTGGATGAAAAGAGGAAGAAGAGGAGACACTGGCTGGCAGACGAGAGGCTGAGTGTGATGTGTAGACAGTTCAGTCAGGGACGAGAGCCCTCAGGAAAAAAACAGTTCAAATCAATATTCACTGAAGCCTGAAAACAGAGCGGTGAAGCATTGAGTCACTGGGAGGAAGAACTGCAGACTGTGGCAGAGAAAGAAATAAATATTAATCAGAGCATATTTATTATTTACAAGGAACTCACTAGCAGCTCCGATCAGAGCTAAATCTTTTTGGTTTGACCTTTTTGTTGAGACGCACTTTTTACATATAGACACGTTATGACATTTTGATTGTTTTGCTTTGTCCTTTTGTTTAAATCTTAAAAAATATCCGATTGAATAATCACACTCCTGGTTTGTTTTTCCTTACAACATTTGAGAAGATAAATGTCTTTGTTAATGCATTAAAAAATCTCTTTTAAAATGTGATTAAGAAGAAAATTGGATCGATTGATCGAAGCTGTTTCCCTTTATTGTGATGTTCATTGACCGTCTGTCCTCATCCTCCTCTTCCTCATCCTCCTCTCCCTCATCACGTTCTCCTGCAGGGAGCGGTACCAGCTGCGTGAGGCCCGAAGGATCCGGGACCTGGACCGCGTCCTGCTGGGCTACCAGACCTACCCTCAGGCCCTGACCCTGGTGTTCGATGACCTGCCCGGTCCCGACCTGCTCTGCCACCTCACCATGGACCATTTTGCAGCAGGGGGGGAAGAAGCCCTGCCCAGAGGAGGCGGAGGAGGCGGGGGGGCCGAGGGCGAGGTCCAGTGGTGCGTCTTCGTCCCGGGAGCCGACAGCAGAGAGAGGCTGATCTCGCTACTCGCCCGCCAGTGGGAGGCGCTGTGCAGCCGGGAACTTCCTGTGGAGCTCACCGGCTGATCGGTCGACAGGGAACAGCTGGGTGACTGTTCATCATCACCTCGGTGGCTGATGGGAGCCGATTGGCAGGTGGAGTCATCATGTGACAGGCATTATCGACACGTGGATTCCGAGTCCCGGCTCTTACTGGTCACACTGGAAGTTGAAGTCTGATGTCATCGAGACGCGACGAATCATTCAAATGAAGATGAAGAAGCAAACTTTTAGAAACGCCTCCAAACCGACATGTAGAGAGGAGGAGATTTGTCTGATTTGATTTTAGCAGTGATCACAACCAAATACCAGTTTACACAGCGATAACAAGCGAAGCCCTGTGCACATTCACTGAAGTCCTCACTTCATACCTCAGAGAGTCAAAGTGTATCTGCTTTAAACTGTTTTCAACGTTTACACACGAGAGGTTTAGACTCAATGGAAAGTGACACACTGGTCCGGTCGTCCACTAAAACTGGGTGGAGCAGTGGAAAGTTATAAAACTTGCTGGAAAGCTGTGACAGGAAGTCGTCTCGGACGGTGTGAGAGGAACCGACAAGCGCTTGGTTTGAAGCGTACTTTAAACTTACTTCTTACCGGCTGGACAACCACCAGAGCGCCATTACAGGAGGAGAGAGACCAATGATCTCACAGGGAGCTGGTGTAACCGGGAGCTTCTGGCACAACCTCAGCGAGCAGAATTATTTATGCATTGGATGACTTGACAGACAGATGGGTGCTGCACAGAGGGGGGGGCGGGGGGCTGCAGAGAGTCCACAGGAGTCCGATTTTATTCTTCGATCCCTTAAAGGAATAGTTTGTCATTTCTGGTAAATCCTCTTGTTGTGATGTTCAATCAAAAGTGTGTAAAAAAAAAACAGAAAAACATTGTCAACTCCAAAGCTTTTTGATTTACTTGTTCTTTATGTAAATTTGATCTTAAAACCAAAATATCACTTTTGTATGTTTCCATTTTTTCATTTGTTCAGTCTGACACAAGAAGCAAGAGGATTTCCCAAAAATGTTAAACTCTTATTTTAAGTAACACTCACACACGCACACACAGCTGCTCTGCACAATCTGCTTTCGGAACGTTTTATTTCTTGCACATTATAATTGAAGCAGTATTACTAAACTGTATATTAAAGCTTTTTATTATTATTATGAATATAATTGATGCTTTGGGAGATTTTGTACTAAGACATGAAGGTCCCTCATATTTCCAACATGAACTCTGAAACGTCTCAAATTTACTATTGTCGTCGCTTATTATTTTGTGTGTTTTGTGTTATTGTCTGTCGTGTTTTATGTACCTTACTGTTGGCGAATGGGAAGCCGGCCCCTGTCGGAGGCCCCTCCCCATTCTTCTTCTTCACTGTTCATGTTCCATGTCGTTGTCTTGTTAACGGGGATTTGCCACTGAATTAAAGTGAAGCTGAAAACTCCAGAGTTCCTGTTTGGTTTGGTTTGGTTATCGTGCTTTATTCCTCATTTCATTACAAAAGAAGAAACTCCAGTGTTGAAATGACAATTTCCTGGAAATTCTTGCAGTAATAATAGTTTGTTACTTTTACCAAAACAAGTGTAATCCCCTTAAATTCAATTAAGCTACAAAAATTGCAAACACTTATTGTTCTCTAAATATGTATTATTTCACTTTTCATCAAGATCCATGGTTTACAAACTGGAAAATCTGTAAAATTGTCAAAAAACTTCCAGGAATTTGAAAATTGTGAAACGTATGAAAGGATTCAGAATTTCTCCATCGATATCTGACGGCTTTGAGGAAGTTTGTTTGCGGAAATTTACTTTTTATGACTTTGAAAGTTCCTGGCAAATGTGGTGAAGATATCTGCAACTCTTCATGACCTCAGTGTTTTTTGACTCCCATTGCCCGACACTGCTGGGAAAGATCTGTTTTTCATGGTGCACAAAAAAAAACAAAAAGGTTAAGAAAGAATTCACCAAAGGTTCTCGTCAGCAGTTCGTCGCTCCCGCCGCTCAGTGAGGTTTTGATGACTCGGCAGTTCAGCAGCACGAAACGCACAGCCACCTTTCAACTCATTCAACTTCCTCTATTTCCTGTCTGTCGGAGCTGCTGGTCGTGAAGTTCCACCGATTTCCTTTTTAGGGACACTTCCATGGGCCGAGGGCAGAGATACTGTACTAGGAAATGTCTGATCAGCAAAATGTCTTATCTGACCTCTGCTTGGCATTGATGAGCTCGAGTAGGTCACGTGACCAGGGACAGACTTTCAGCCACAGCTTTCATGTGGGGGGAAAAAAAAAGACAATCATCACATTTTGAAGGTTTATCGCATGGAAACGCTGGATCGGAGCAGGATTTCTGTTTGGAACAAAGTGACATGACAAAGCATTTTGTTGCAAAAGGTGAAACTGTCACAGATGGGAAACTACTTCGGATAAATTGTTTTGCAGTTAGCATCTAATTTATCAAACTTCTTCACATATTTAATTTGGTTTCGTGGAGAATTCACCTTGACAGGATTCAAAACAAATTTTGACATTCAAAAAAAGAAAATCCTTTCAATTTAAATGCAAATTAAAAAGTTATAAACATTTAGTGGATTGCTCTACATTGGTGGTTATGGTAACTTTAGCTTAATCGCAAAAACGTCACTTCAGGTTTGCCAATAGTTCTGGTTAACAGCTTTTTTCTTTGATTACGTAATTGACATTTGGATTTTGTAGGGTTTTGGTTTATGGATCAGTGGAACTGTTAAGTTGGTTAACGTAAAGTTAACGGATTAGTTTAAACTAAGGTTCTGTGAAGTCCAATAAGTTCAGTGAACAAGGTTTAGTGGCAACGTGTAGCTTAGCTATTTCAAGTTAGCTAACAGTTCAGACTAAGCTTTAAGAGTTTGGTACAGGTGAGTTAATCGTCCTGTCCGATTTTGGTGCTAAGTTTTTGTTAACTGGTTAATCCACATGTCGGTAGTTCAGGTAGCGTAGCATTAGCATGTGTTGGTCAGGTTAACAGGTTTAGCAGCAACGGTTCAGTTCAGCCGCTAAAACAGTTTGGTTCAAGTCAGTTACATTTGTAGTTAAAAGTTAAATAGATTTAATCCTGGTTCTGATTAGATGATAATTCAGTTTAGCAGGATTGTGGTTTCCAGAATTTTTTGCATCAATTTTTTTTTGACTAAATAAGGAGACGTTTTGGTTGAGACTTTTCAGAATGTTACGTGTCCCTGACCTGCTTGACCTCTACAGCGTCTACCAGGCAATACGTTTTCTCATATCCTCCATGTGCAGTGTACATAGGCTACTTTATTTACACTACATATAAATTTAGAAACAGTGAAGAAAACCGGCCCCAAACCTTCTGTGCACGGCCCTGCACGCTGGGTTTTCTTGAGGTGATGTGTTTATTCTTAACGACTGAATCCCAGAGACACCAGTGAACAACCAGAGGGATCATGTGACACAGAGAGTTACTCCTTCCTCACTTCCTCTCCTGGTGTTTCTTGTCTGCTCGGCTGTTTTCTGCTGATTGGGACCTGAGCTGAGGTTGGATGGTCACAGGGCTGAGAGACACGACCTCTGCCGCCGCCCTGTGACCTCTCTTCATTTCTTTAATTACTTTTTCAGGAGTCAGCAGGATGTATGTGTGTTTAAGTGTGTGTGATTATGTAAAACCCAAAGTGTTTGAATTCTTAACTTGTTTCGGACTCAATCAAACAACCTCAAGGTTTCACAGAGCTGTTGGAGTATATCACAGACCACAGATAAGAGTACATCCAGTTGGCAGCACACAGACTTAACATAAAGATCACGGTGATGGTGATTTGTCAGGAGGAAATAACTTTACACTCTTGTTCTATAACGTGCAGAAGAGCTTCACTAGTTCTGGGCTCATTGAATTAAGCCGTGGGAGGTCAGTCTGTATTCTTCTCAGTCAGTATTCCCATTATGAATAAAGAATTAGACTTCATATATGTCGTTTTTTAGAAATGTAACTCTGTGCATATCAATGTTGGTCCATCAGTCTGCGACAACTCCAGGGATCGTCATGAAATGTGATTGAAAATGTCTCCACAACTGTGTGATAGACAGTTTGGTGCAGATACTGATTTTACCCTCAAAATGAATTGCATCCAGAATATCACACAGGAGAGTTTTTGCCGAGACCCAAACAGTTTCCTGAAATCCAATCAAACCAAAACCAAATTTACCAAAGTCATAAATACCAATCCCCACAATCTTATGACTTCTTCTTGCTCCAAGTCCCATCGGCAAATTTGTTCAGTAGCTTTTGCGTATTTCTGCTGAAAAAGCAACCAACAAACAAACAGACAGGATTGAAAGCATTGGTAATAACTCTGGGTGATCTCTGAACTTTCCATCTTGCATTCTTGCACCGTCAGCTGTATCTGTGAAGGTAAAAAAACAAAACAAGTTAAAGAGGTTTTCTAGACTGCAGGAGAGCCGGTGAGCAAGGCAGTAAATCTCTGCAGTGGCTTAGTGACAGCCCCTGAACACCAGCCGGCTTCCTGCCATTGTTCGGCCTGTTTGCAGTTTGACCTTTCAACCCCCTCTGGTGAGAATCACCCCCGATCCGTCTGTCATCTGTTTTGACAAAATCAAACTGAGATAAAACAGGAAAGAAACACAGCTTTTCACGTTTGTCCTCGTTTCGTTACGAGAAGCAAGCGAGGAGTTGTGTCAGCTGACGAGGAAATCCGTCCAAATCACAGCGCCCCACTGGGACGAGTATCCGCCCGAAACTTCCTGTCAGGAAGAGAGAGGATTTCTCTCAATCTCTCTCTCTCTCCGCTTCCAGATAGATCTGGCAGTCAAAGAGCAAAACATTCTAATAAACATTCTAAGGATATTTGATTCTACCTGTTTGTACAATTATTCAGCAACGGCAGTAGAAGCAATTGAAGACTTTTCTTTCTCTCTCTCACTCCACTTATGTTTATATCCAATGTAGTCTCATTATCTAAAGGTTTTGTTTACAGCAGCTCCTGATCTGCTGTAAACAAAAACATGAGCCGGACAACAAGTGGGAATAAGATTCGGGCGGAGATACCAAGTCCTCAGATGGGCTCGTGTAAAAGTAGACAACCTCTGAGAGAAAAGGATAAAACACCGTAGATAAAAAGAGAAAATGCAATTTTTGCTATAATCCAGGGTCATAATAACTCCAAAGCTTTGTATTAAATCTAGAGCTGAAACTATTAGTCAATTAAAACACAACTTAAACCAAACGACAAACGGATTAATCTAGTTAATCTGAATAAAAAAATTAATCCAGCAAAGTTATTCTAAAAGTGAGCAGTTTTTATCGGACAAAAATGTAATAATCTAACTTATGAAGTCATATTAACAGTTTTAAAGTGATTCAAACTAAAGGTCAATGTTTTTATTTGATTGTTGATCCTCAGGTTCAGAAACATCTCCTGAATCGAATGTGTAACTGGTGCAACACCATCTCTACATTGGACCTCAGCTCTAAAGCATAAACAGGTTTTATTAATGACATTATTGACATTGTGAAAATACATTTATGTTAGAACAGTTGTACTGGATCACATTAGTACATGTGTAACTAATAAACACTGTGTACAGAGAGTTACTGATGTTTATGTTCAACAGTAACAAGAATCCAGAGCTTTTTAAGAGAGTAGTGAGCGTTTATATTTATGTTACTCTTACTTTACTTTAACGATACTGGTACCGTGACTGCTGCTTCTTTGTGTATCAGTACTCTTACAGTTACTACAAGTACTGCTGCTGTTACTACGAGGGGAGTAGTAGGAGGAGATGACCTCTGCTGGGAGGTTCCAGGAGGTGCCAGTTTCTGTTTTTCTTTTTTCCCTAGAACAGAGGAAAAGACGGCAGCAGCCACTCCAGCCTCTGGTCGCTCTCGGCCTCACCGGACACTGAGCTGAAAGTTAAGTTGTGTGCTGTTTGTTATTTCTTGGTTCCCAGACACCAGGGGTTGTTGCCTTCAGGCCGAGAGAAACTGCTGATGATCCCCACGCCTGGTGCCTGGATCCACCCTGTACCGTTTGATTTTTTCATATTTTCAGCTGTTTTCTCAGTTTCTCTCTCGAGCAACAGGTTGTTTTCAGTTTTCTTGGCCGTTTTCTTGGCCACGCTCCTGCTGGACTCTATTGTTTTTTAATTGGTGTGTTATTCCTGCACAGAGGATGTCGTTATCTGAGTGTTTTTTCCTGTAGCTCGAACTGCAGGTTGTGCTTTAGTCTCACTCTGCATGGGAGAGATCTAACTCTGCCGTGACACATATTCCACTTTTTCTCCTGATTATTTTTTGTCCTACTGACTGAGGAGGACAGTGGATTTGTGGATTTATTTTTTCTCTACTGGATGTGACACTGGGAGCCATGCTGCTGCTGCTGCTGCTGCTGCTGCTCCGCCTGCAAACGTCACTACAACAACCGGTAACACACTTTACACACACACACCCTCACACTGAGATACTGTGACACCTGTCTGTACCCGTTAGATTCCTTTCATCTGAAGGAAGTCGTTACACCACAGATTGTTTCCCCTGCACAGAATGAACTCAAAGATTATTTGTGTTTGTTAGTACAGAATCACTTTTGCTCACTGTATGAATAAAAAGTTTTGGGTCATGCGGACTCTGCTTAAGTTTTGTATTAAGTGCATATTTAAAGGGTAAAGGTAAAGGCCTAACAAAAACCTTAAACCCTAACCAAAATATTAAGAGTCTTCATCCAGAGGCTGTAGTAAAGCACAACAGGGCCTCAGGTCAGATGTTAATGTTGGTTTACAAGCACTCACTCACTATGACGATAGATAGATAGATAGATAGATAGATAGATAGATAGATAGATAGATAGATAGATAGATAGATAGATAGATAGATAGATAGATAGATAGATAGATAGATAGATAGATAGATAGATAGATAGATAGATAGATAGATAGATAGATAGATAGATAGATAGATAGATAGATAGATAGATAGATAGATAGATAGATAGATAGATAGATAGATAGATAGATAGATAGATAGATAGATAGATAGATAGATAGATAGATAGATAGATAGATAGATAGATAGATAGATAGATAGATAGATAGATAGATAGATAGATAGATAGATAGATAGATAGATAGATAGATAGATAGATAGATAGATAGATAGATAGATAGATGATACTTTATTAATCCCGAGGGAAATATAGAACATCCAGTAGCTTATACAGTGAACACTTAAACACCTCACTGACATACATACATAAATCACATACAGAGAATATATATACAGATACACGAATGGGATGCAATGATGTGATTGTGTCAGTGTCTAGTAGGGAAGTGTTCTTGTGCTGCTGGAGTGGAAAGTACAATAAAAAATATATATATAAAACAGCAAAAATATATACATATATAAATATATAAGAATATGCATGCCAACATGCTGAAGTTGAGCAGGTTTAACATGTTCACTATCTTCGTTTTATATGTTTTGCATGTTAACATTTTCTCATCAGTAACAAACACGTGCAGGAAACCGAACATTTGACCCAGTGTCGCACTCGGATGAGGCAGCACCAGGAACAGCCAGCGGTTCACTGTCTTCCTCACAGGCTCCTCAGCTCTATCTCTGAGGAAGTGGGGATTAAACCAGCAACCTCCTGGTTCCTAGACGACCCCTCTCTCTCCGCAGCCGTGCATGGCTTTGATAGGAATGTAGTTTGGCGAGTTTTTTAGTCATAAACCAAAGTATTGGATGAATTGAAACTTCAGCCCGATGATGGTGCTTGGTGTGTACTGTGTATCCTCAGGAGAACAGGAATGTGTGGTTTTTTTTTTTTTACACATCTTTTTATTAGTTTTTTCGTTCACATACAGCAATAATTCACACATACAGTGTATACAAAAATTCTTAGAGGTAGAAAATAGCGGTAGGATGCCCTACACAATGAATGATGATAACAACAATGTGCTTAAACTAGGGCTGGGCAAGTTAACTCGTTTTAATCGAGTTAACTCAAGTGATGAGTTAACTCGATTGTTTATCCGCCAATTATTTTCTTTTTTCCTGTTCTGCAGCAGTCAGCAACAGACTTTCACAAAATAAAAGCCTGCCTTTCACAATAAAACAATAAATAATCAAAACTGAGTTAATGCGAGATAAAATAATTAATAGAGTTAACTCATCACTTGAGTTAACTCGATTAAAACGAGTTAACTTGCCCAGCCCTAGCTTAAACTGAGCCATAACGGCTTCTATGAACAGGAATGTGTGTTTTATAGTGATCCATCCAATCGTTTTTGAGACTTTCCACAGGATAAATGAAAACCTCTGCTCGTGGTGCAAGAGGTAAAGTCAGAGGATCATGATTCATTCATCGGGGAACATGAATATGAGTAAGGGAACAGTGCTGGACCTGTCAATCATAGATCCACGGTGCCAGCTGTGCTTTGAACCCAGAGGTCATGGTCAAAGCAGCTGATCAGGATCATCATCAGGTTTTTGCTCTTCACACACAGAAAACATCTTACATCTGTTCTCACAGGGTTCTGCAAACGATTCAACTCGTTTTTATAATGGTTTGAATCTTAGAATTTAAGGGAGTTCTCACTGAATCTTTGTCATTGTTGTGAACAAACGTAATCAGACCTTCTCTGTGTGTGGAGCTCCAGGGAACTTGGCTGCTTTGCCTTCTCGGTTTTTCTATTTCAGAACCTCACCTGGGACGAAACGCCTCGTCACACGGCGCCCTCTGTTCTGCATATTACTGAGAGCTCAGTGGAGCTTAGAGAAATGAGCTGTGTGATGATGATCTGTTGAAGCTAAGCAGCAGCACAGAGGAACCATGAAGGAGCATTTACATCCCACATCAACTCTTAAAGCTCAGTGTATCTACTGACTCTGGCCTGAAGTCCCAGGTCCTTCTATCAGTGTGTGGAAGTGTTGTCTGCTCGCTCCTCACTTTGGTCTGATTTGTTTAGAGACTTCATGATGATGGATCTTTAAAGACTTTGGTGAATCACTGATTTTACCTCAAGTATCACGATAGAGTTGGAAATCCATCCGTTGTTTCCTCCTCAGGATGAACTTTTGTGATACTCCATATGTTAATCCGTCCAACACTTTGCTTTATAACTAAAATAATTAACAATAAAAACATTTCCTTCACCTTCAGATGTCCTGGATGATAAGATTTATAGCTGCTTTCTCCTAATTGTTTTCAGCAGGAATCATGTCTCTGTGTTGGGTTCATCTATAAAACAATTTTTTGAACTTAACAAATGAACAAGTCAACTCCTTTACTGCCACTGTTACAAGTTACAAGTTTAAAACCTGCAGCTGCTCTACAGTTCAGTTCAGTTCAGTTCAGGTGCGTCACACATTTGCTGTTTGGCCTGGATTGGAAAACATTCTCGTTTTTACCCACATTACTTAAACGATCTGCGTAGCTCGTCCTCACACGGCTGAACTCTGCTGTGAAGAATATTCAGTGAGGAAAAATGACAAGGCACATTTACTCAAGTATTTTACTTACATAAAGTAGTTGTAGTAATTATTTTTGCAGTATAATATAACTTTATACGGAAGTAATTTAATACATTTCACAGGACATATTGTACATTTTATGTCACTGCATTTATTCACAACTGTGATCGAATCTGGTGGATTGTTGTAGAAGTTCAATGCAGTTTGTAGAGTATTTAAAATATCTCCAAATCCACCAGCTTCATCATTAAACTACTGCTACTACCTCTGGTACCATTACTTTTACCACACTAGTGTTATCACTACTTCTATGAACTGTCGGGACAGTTTCCGTGGAAGTTTGAATAGAAGCTGCTTCTTGATAAACACGGGACTGAACTGACGCTGAGTTTGATCTGGACTCAGCAGATCTGTGTCGTTCTGTAGAGCAACCCAGAGGATCACTGATGTTCAGATTGTGCTGTGCAGTGACAGATCTCCTCTGTTCCCTCAGACTCCTCCTCCTGGTCGATGTGACATCTCTCAGAGGCTGGACACCTACTCCTCATGCACTTCCTGTGCCGCCGTCACCACCGCTAGCTGCCCGCACGGCTTCGGCATCGTGGGAACCTTAAACTGCAGGTACACACCTGGCAGCAGGATAAAGTAACTGAGTCGATCTTCTCCGATACTGTACCTTAAAGGTTCAGTGTTTGGGGTATAGTGGCATCTAGTGGTGAAGATGCATATTGCAACCAACTGAGCACCCCCTCTCCTCACCCTCTTCCTCCGGCCACTAGGTGTCAGGTGTTGATCTTTGTTTAATGTTTTCCAGAGCTTGAGGTTATAAATCCCTTTTTAGTTTTGTTTTCTTTTGCTTCCGTGCTGTTTATTCCCCACGTATTTTTATAAAGCAATTTGTCACATTGTTTAGAAAAATTTCTACAGAAATAAAGTTAGATTGTTTTGACTATTTATCTTGCTACGGTAGATTCAAGATTTAAGAGTTTATTATCGAATGCACAACAATAACATAGTCACAGGCTCTCTTCTAGCAATGCTCAAAGTAATTACAACCAAAAAAAAAAAATTTGAATAAAATAGTATAAAATAGAATAGCAAACATTTAAAATAGAAAATAAAATACATATATCTAAATATATATATATATATATATATATATACATATTTATACACCTGTTAGTTACTAACGTTAAACGCTAAACATATCAAAGCAGATAACGATATTCTGCTCTTACACACAAACCTGCACCTGATGAGTGGATGTAGGGCTAGGTGGTGTTAGGTGTTAGGTGTTAGGTGTTAGGTTAGGTGGTGTTAGGTTAGGTGTAGTGATACGATGTGTAGATGGAGCAGCTGGTTGACCTCCTGTTCTCTGTGTGCTGCAGCTACGTGGTGCAGATCGGAGGCAACAACGTGCTGCTGGACGGATGTCAGCACCACTGTGCGAAGGGTGTCATGAAGCCACAGTGCTGCCCGGAGCACTGGGGAACGCTGTGTCTCCGTAAGACACACACACAGACACACACACACACACACACACACACACACACACACACACACACACATGGAAAGCTACAATGGACATTAGAATTATCTATCTATTTAACCCTTACCCTATTTTTTCAATCAAACTTCACCAAATAAAAACACACTCATTGATATCAGTCAAGTGAACTGTTGAAAGATATCCTGTTTCACTCAATGTCTGTCTGCCTGTCTGTCTGTCTGCCTGTCTGTCTGTCTGTCTGTCTGTCTGTCTGTCTGTCTGTCTGTCTGTCTGTCTGTCTGTCTGTCTGTCTGTCTGTCTGTCTGTCTGTCTGTCTGTCTGTCTGTCTGTCTGTCTGTCTGTCTGTCTGTCTGTCTGTCTGTCTGTCTGTCTGTCTGTCTGTCTGTCTGTCTGTCTGTCTGTCTGTCTGTCTGTCTGTCTGTCTGTCTGTCTGTCTGTCTGTCTGTCTGTCTGTCTGTCTGTCTGTCTGTCTGTCTGTCTGTCTGTCTGTCTGTCTGTCTGTCTGTCTGCCTGCCTGCCTGCCTGCCTGCCTGCCTGCCTGCCTGCCTGCCTGCCTGCCTGCCTGCCTGCCTGCCTGCCTGCCTGCCTGCCTGCCTGCCTGCCTGCCTGCCTGCCTGTCTGTCTGTCTGTCTGTCTGTCTGTCTGTCTGTCTGTCTGTCTGTCTGTCTGTCTGTCTGTCTGTCTGTCTGTCTGTCTGTCTGCCTGCCTGCCTGCCTGCCTGCCTGCCTGCCTGCCTGCCTGCCTGCCTGCCTGCCTGCCTGCCTGCCTGCCTGCCTGCCTGCCTGCCTGCCTGCCTGCCTGCCTGCCTGCCTGCCTGCCTGCCTGCCTGCCTGCCTGTCTGTCTGTCTGTCTGTCTGTCTGTCTGTCTGTCTGTCTGTCTGTCTGTCTGTCTGTCTGTCTGTCTGTCTGTCTGTCTGTCTGTCTGTCTGTCTGTCTGTCTGTCTGTCTGTCTGTCTGTCTGTCTGTCTGTCTCTCTGCAGCCTGTCCCAGCTGGTCAGGGAAGACCTGTAACTTCCATGGCGCCTGTCAGGACGGAGACCTGGGCAACGGGACCTGCGTCTGTGAGGTCAGTGTTGTGTTTGCGTGTTGAGGGGAACAACATGTTGTGTTGTTTTTTAAACATCTTGTTGACTTTGTGGTGATATTTCAAAACGAATGGTAAAAATGAAAAACCTTCTCTGTTCAGGACGGCTTCTCTGGGTTCGCCTGTCAGGAGTGTAAGGACCCAAACGCTTTTGGAGAAAAGTGTGATAAAGGTAAACTCTGTCTTACCTCCTCACCTCTGAGCTCATATGAGTGAAGAAGATAACCTCCCGATTTGAATATTGTGTATTCGAAGCAGCAGAAACCTCCCACAGCTGTTTGATGAACTGCACTTTGTCTGCACCTGTACAGAGTGTGGCTGCGTGCACGGAGTCTGCAGTAAAGGTCCCGACGGGGACGGACAGTGTTTGTGTCAGCCGCCGTACACCGGGAAGATCTGTGACCAAGGTGAGAAATGCTGAATCATCATACAGCCAAACATGCTCGGCTCAGACTGTATAACTACATATCATTGGGTTTAACTAAACTGCATAATTCACAAATTCTAAGTTGCTCTGATTATGTTAGGCAATTAAATCCCTGGTATTAATTTCTCATCCACACTGAAGAATAAATTGACAGAGAACTCATAATGATAGACGATGTTTTATTTTCATCTCGACTAGGATTAAAACAGCCTTATCTCTGATTAATATTCAGCCGTGAACTTGTTGGAATAAATTGAATTTACACCTCTGAATAAAAATATGGATTAAATTATTTATTCCCCACGGAACAAACAAAGTGGAGGCTGCATATCAGGCTCCGGAGGGTTCAGTGGAATCCTCGGATCATGGATATTTTGGCTTCATTTCTGGATACAGGGAGGAAGTGACGTTTTGCTGTGCATCTTTATTTACAGTCTTTGGTTCACACTAATAATTAAAGGATGAATTTGGACTGAAACAGATGAAAGAAGGGAACAACAAATGATTTCAAAATGATGGAGGGGCACACACAAACTGTCGGCCTTGTCTTCAGGAGTCAGCCACTCAGATCCCGTTGTAATTACTGCTCCATGTGCATGTTTACTGTTTGTGTGATGTGTAATTGTCGCTCACACTGCTGCTGCTGTTGTGTTTGTGTTATTGACAGTGAACTCCAGGTGCAGCAACTGCAACCCCTACTCCTTCTGCAGCGGAGAGGGAGACACTGCCAGCTGTGAATGTCTGCCCGGATACAGGAAGACGGCACAGGGCAAATGCGGAAGTAAACAAGCTGCTCCAAATTCAGATTTCTCCGTTTTTATTTGAGCTTTTAAATAACATTTTAGTGCAAAGTGTTCGAATTCAATACTTTATGTGGTAAATATGCATTGTGCCTGCCTTCTACTGAATGGAACACAGCTATTGGAATTTAATTTAGCTATTTGCTGATCTGGAGGCTGATTTCCTCCTATACAAACCTATAATAACCAATATAAATGTGTGTATGTATATATATATATATATTAATAACCTTCTCGCGGTTATCTGCCTCTGCCAATCGGTCAAGTTGCATCACAACATTAAGCAAAAAAAAGTTCTGCCCCCAATTAACACCATATCTCAATTGTGGTTTGTGAAGGCAAATGACCACAAGGGTGTAATCCTGATTTCTTTTATATTTGAGGGTTATTTCCAGGGAATCATCTGGGACCTGTAAATAAATAATGTTCATTCTCCGGTTCAGGTATTTGTTCAGCAAGAGACTGTGACGTCAACGCCGAGTGCTCCTCACAGGGGTCAAGGGTCAGCTGCGTCTGCAAGCCCGACTACCAGGGTGATGGAAGGATCTGTGTACCCAGAAACCTTTGCTTAGAGAACAATGGCGGGTGTCCCATGAACTCTACTGTGTGCGTCTTTAAAGGACCCAACAAGGTGAGAGAGCTCCAGAGAATTTAAATCCAGATCCAAAACCCACACACCACAATGCTAATTATTTTGAATTGCTACTCTGACTTTGATAATACAATTGCGATTACCTCAGCACTTGGTGGAAGGGTGTTCTTTAGATAGATAGATAGATAGATAGATAGATAGATAGATAGATAGATAGATAGATAGATAGATAGATAGATAGATAGATAGATAGATAGATAGATAGATAGATAGATAGATAGATAGATAGATAGATAGATAGATAGATAGATAGATAGATAGATAGATAGATAGATAGATAGATAGATAGATAGATAGATAGATAGATAGATAGATAGATAGATAGATAGATAGATAGATAGATAGATAGATAGATAGATAGATAGATAGATAGATAGATAGATAGATAGATAGATAGATAGATAGATAGATAGATAGATAGATAGATAGATAGATAGATAGATAGATAGATAGATAGATAGATAGATAGATAGATAGATAGATAGATAGATAGATAGATAGATAGATAGATAGATAGATAGATAGATAGATAGATAGATAGATAGATAGATAGATAGATAGATAGATAGATAGATAGATAGATAGATAGATAGATAGATAGATAGATAGATAGATAGATAGATAGATAGATAGATAGATAGATAGATAGATAGATTACTTTATTCATCCCCGAAGGGAAATTAAGTTGTCATAGCAGCCGGTGTATTTGAATACAATAAAATACAATACAATAGAATAAAATAAAAAATATTGAGGTAGAAAGAATAAAAAATATAAATAATAAAAAGATAAATAGGTAGATAAGGTGCAGTGGCAAGATGATGGTAATAGTACTGATGATATGATGGTAATGTTATTGTTAGACAGTATATAAAAATAAAAATAGTACAGTATATATAGTATATAATATAACATAATATATATTTATATATGATAGTAATTATACCAATATAAAAGCAGTATATAGTAATAATTGCAGCAACAGTTTATATAATAATAATAGTAATAGTGATATAATAATAGTACTTATAACATGTACACATGTATAAATATGTGTATATAGACTTATGTATACAAAGAATATACAGAGAGTATGATATAATATATGATATATAGTAGAGGTATGAATATACGTATTTGACTATACAATAGGTAATATGATATACTATGAGTTTAAGAATATGTAGACAGAGTGTGCAAAAGACAATATTATTGTATAAAATGATATATAATATCAATATGGTTTATATGAACACATATCACATATGATGTGAAGTAAGTGTATATGGAGCGGAGTGTTGTACAGCGTTTAACATTGTGTTTATCTGTGTGTGTGTGTGTGTGTGTGTGTGTGTGTGTGTGTGTGTGTGTGTGTGTCTGTCTCTCAGTCCAGCTGTGAGTGCATGTCTGGCATGTCCCCTATGGGTGGCAGGACTGAGTCCGGCTGTTGGCTGGTTTCTGCTTGTTCAGCAGACACGTGTGACCCCACAGCTGTGTGTCAGACTGAGCTGGATGGACAACCCCGGTCAGAGTCACACACACTGTTCATGTCTTTTTCTTCTACACAACTCGAGCCTACTGTCTCTGGCTGTTTAGATACACAACAACCAGATCTACACTGACAGCTGATGTCAGACACCGCTTGTCTCTATGTCTTCTAGCTCTGTGTTTAGTTTGTATGAATGTGTGTATTGCAGTGGTGTATAAAGTACTTGAAAGCCATACTTGAGTAAAAGTACAGATATCTTACCTGAAAGTGACTTCGGTAAAAGTAGAAGTCACCCGTCAGAAAATGACTTGAGTAAAAGTCTTAAAGTAGCTCATATTAAAAGTACTTAAGTATCAAAAGTATCTGGTGTTGAAATGTACTTAAGTATCAAAAGTAAAAGTACAAGTACCAAAATTAAAAATGCAAAGTGCTTTTTATAGTAGGTCTATACAGAGACAAAACAACCCAAAATGTTTCTCCTCAAGATTTATCTCAACTGACTGAAAAATTATAACAACAATATGAATATAATGTATATAATGTAAAAAAATGTAACCCTAGATGAGAGAGAGAGAGAGAGAGAGAGAGAGAGAGAGAGAGAGAGAGAGAGAGAGAGAGAGAGAGAGAGAGAACCTCCGCTGCTCAAGTAACGAGCCAGTTTGAGAATGTAAGAAGTAGAAAGTACACATATTTTTGTTCAAATGTAACGAGTAAAAGTAAAAAGTCGTCAGGAAAAGAAATACTCAAGTAAAGTACAGATATGTGAAAAATCTACTTAAGTACAGAAACAAAGTATTTCTACCTCGTTACTTCCCACCACTGGTGTATTGGAGTGTAATTCGTCGTCCTGTCACCAATCTTCCTTCTGCAGGTGTGTGTGTGAGGCAGGTCAGATCGGGGATGGTCGGCGTTGCTATGGTAACCTGATGGAGCGGCTCATTGAGCTTGGCAGGAGCGGACGCCAGAGAGAAAATCTGACTGAGGCCGTTTCCCTGTTCGGTAAAAAGAACCAGAACTACAACCCGAACCCGAATGACTGATTTCACTGATCCAGTTTGATTTGATTCAGTTTTCCTTCAGTTATTGATTCGTCGTTTACATTTAATCTGGATCTTAAACGGTGTATTCAATAACTACGGGATAAGAGTCCTTAAAAGTGTTCTGCCTCTGTCACCAGCTTCCTACAGTTTGGTGTCGTTGTCGTGGTGATGGTGTTCTGATCTTTGCCCTTTGTATCTGTGTGTGTTTCAGAGAAAGGCTGTTTCCTGCTGCTGAGTCACAACGGCCCTTTCACAGCTTTCATCCCCCTGATGAGGACACCTCTAACTGTAGGTTCGACTGTCTGTCTGTGTGTCTGTCTGTGTGTGTGTGTGTCTGTCTGTCTGTCTGTCTGTCTGTCTGTCTGTCTGTCTGTCTGTCTGTCTGTCTGTCTGTCTGTCTGTCTGTCTGTCTGTCTGTCTGTCTGTCTGTCTGTCTGTCTGTCTGTCTGTCTGTCTGTCTGTCTGTCTGTCTGTCTGTCTGTCTGTCTGTCTGTCTGTCTGCTTCCTTCACTGTGACATTGTGGATACTTAGAGACATAGAGACAGTGCTACGTCCTGATCCATAACACATGAAGTAGGAAGGAAATGATCAATACTTTGACTTTCTTTTTTTCCTCCTCCTCTCAGTATTGTGATTTCTGTATTGTTCCCAAAATGATGAATACAACCAATTACTTAACTGGAATATGTGCATTTTAAAGCAGCTATAGTAGAAAGGGCCTTTAAAAATTAGCTTCTCCTGGACAAGCTAGAGTATTAAACAGTTGAGTCTTAATTTACTGTTAAAAAAAAAGAACATGTAAGAATGGCTCATCAGATCCCAGATTATTTCTATTCTCACCTACACTTTGCTTACAGGGCGTTAATGAGGAGGAGGTGTGTAAAAACCACCTGATCCTGGGTCAGCACCTCTACAAGGATCTGGAGGGACGAGACGTGAACCTGTACGGAGGAGCCAGGTTCAGGAGCAAAGACAACAAGGTAAGAATAACCAACCGAGACAAAATTAATTGAATCCCTTTGATTACATTTTTATTGATCCCACAATTACAATAATCCAAAGGAGAATCAGAGAAAAATCACAATGCACAAGTTATAGATTTGCTTTCTGTTAAACAAAAGGATTAGTAATTTTTTTATCTAATCAGTTTGGACATTCACATTATCAACACAACATAACACAAAACATTGAAGTTATACTTCCCTTCTACCAGAGACATTAAATGAAAACACCTTTTCCTCATTAACTGAATTTCCACCTATTTCTAAGCATTTCATCAAAAAACATATCAACCCATCATCCAGTGTCACAAGAATTTACATCACAAACATAAATGATACAGAATCAAAGAATCTGTAAAAACATCACAGCTTCGTCACCTTCATCTCGGGATGGGTTGCTATAGCGACAACCGTCAAGATGTCTGATTTTACGGTTCTTCTCTCGCTAACTCTCTTTGACAAGCGCCGGCAGCGGTGAGCAGCGAGCAGGCAAACACACGAGTTAAATTTAGGCCCGTTGTCAAGGTGATCGGCTTCAGCTGATACGACGAGCGACCACGAGCACGTCGGATATTTTATCCGGAGATGAGACGCTGCAGCTGAAGACGTTCAACACTGCTTTGCTAATGCTAATGATGTTTTTTAATTGTTTTTATTAGCATCTGAGCTCAGTAAACCTGTATCCCGTTTTTTAAAGCAACACTATGTAGCTTTCACTGAGCAACAGCGCCCTCTGCAGGCACGCGTGGAGATTAACTCTGTTGGGCTCTGACTGTGACGTCCCACTCACTGAACTGTAACACAACTCAGCTGTGGACATTACCCATAATCCCCGGCTTCCCTGAACCAGAAGAGCTGTTACAAATCCATAGATATATATAAAGACTAGATATCTCGTCTGTGTTGCCGGCCAACGGAGTCGAAAGTCCGCACATGGCGGCCATCTTGCTAGGGGGCAGCTCGCTCACCCATAACATTGTGTTGGTAGTGGTAAATAACCATAACTTGCTCAATTTTCAACCGATTTTTAAACGGCTTGGTTTGTTATAAACGTCAGAGATGTAGATATGGTATGGTATAAAATCGGTTGAAAATTGAGCAAGTTATGGTTATTTAAAAAGTAAGTACTACAGCAACACAATGTTATGGGTGAGCCGGCTGCCTTTGGCAAGATGGCCGCCATGTGCGGACGTACAGCTCCGTCGAACGAGACATCTAGTCTTTATATATATATATCTATGTTACAAATCCACCAAACTCTGTTTAGAATTCATAATATTTCAAAAGTTTCCTGCTTCATTTGGATTTCTAAGTCTTTTTGATTAATCTACAGTTCAGCTTTTCTCTTCAACTTGCTGCGGCTGATTCAGAAGAAGCGATTTCTTCTTCTAAACTTCTAAATATGTAATTTAATTTGACAGAACAGAGATTATTCATAATATTGACGTATCAATCTTGTAAATTTAGCATTACCCACAATATTTTAAAATGACCAAAGATAATAATATAAATGATATCTTGGCAAATGAAAAGAATTTTGAGAATTTTCCTATCTCGGTAGATATTGTCTTACTCTGTCATCCTGATCTCTAACTGGTCTGTTCCACGCTCACAGACACCTTCACTGGTAAAATCTTCACTGGGAGACGACTCTCTGTGTAAATGTATGGAAACACAGTGTCGGTGAAAGTGTGTGTGAATGTGTGTATGTGTGTGTTGGAGTCGAGATCATAGAAAGACAGTTCTCCTTCGTCAAAGTCCAGACGAACCCTGATCCTCTGGAGCTTCTTCTCCAGAGACAGGTCCTGCTCTGAGCCTGAGGTGGAGAACGCTGTCAGCTTCGTGTTGGAGAACATAATTCTCCACAGTCCGGCCTTCAGGCCTTCGCTCTTCTGGCCGTGCTCTCCCAGCACGCCCAGCTCCCAGTCCTTGTTGTCTCCGACGCCAACGTCCCAGCTGTGAGTCCCTGAGTCAAACCCTTGACAGCCGAGGACGGAGCAGGAGAACTTGGTCCTCTCCGTGTTTTTCGGAAGCTGACGCCGAGCTCCAGATCTCACACTGGTCAGATCGTCAGACACAACGAGCTCGGGGTCGGCGGTGTTGGGATCCAGAACCACAGGACTGTAGGAGACCATCTCCTTCATCTTGTTCCAGATGTTGAAGGTCAGGTTGCCCAGGTGTTTGACCTCGTCTATCAGAGCTCCTGAGAGCAGCTGTGGATCCTCCTGCAGGGGGCGCTGCTGGACTCGTTCCACTGCAGCCTTGTAGTTGAACAGGAATGAGGCGTCCTCAGCTCTCAGCTCCTTCTCTGTATCTCTGACTGTGTGAGACAGAGCTGCTATGTCTTTGCTCAGAGCCTCAATCTTCTCCTTCATCATCTGACTCTTCTGCTCCTCTTCCTCCCTCAGAGCAGTGATCCTGGCCTCCTCTTCCTCCTTTAGAAACTGGCGAAGCTTCTCAAACTGCTCCTGTATCTGCTTCTCTGTGTGTCGGGCCTGGACCTGGATGTGCTGTGCTGTTTGGTCCCAGTTTTCTTTCACTTGTTCCAGCTGCTTCAGTTTCTCCTGCAGAGGCTTCAGATGTTTCTGCAGCTCCTCTCTGTGATCCTGTGCAGCCTCATCGATGGGTCTGAATGTGTGGCCGGTGTGTTTCTTTGAATCTCTGCAGACGAGACACACGGCCTCCTTGTGATCCAGACAGAAGAGTCTGAGCTTCTCAGCGTGCAGACTGCAGAGAACCTCAGACTTTACTGAACCTCTGCCATCTCTCTCCTTAACGAACGCCTCACACAGGTTCTTCAAAGCCAAGTTTCGAGGTGGATCACTCGTTGGTGATTTTCTCTTACAGCACGGGCACAGAAGAGTCTGTTTCCCCCTCCACCATCTCTGCACACAGGCTTTACAGAAGCTGTGGGTGCATGACAGGAAAACAGGATCTTTGTAGATATCATGGCAGATGGAACAAGAGAAATTCTCGTCTGATTTGGAAGACATTTTGTCTCTCAGTAAAACTAAAAGCCCAGCAAACGGACGGCGAGGTGTGTCAGTCCAGGAAGATTTACTTTCACTTTGACTCGTGGCTCAGTCCGCAGCGTGTTGAAGTTCAGGTATTCCAGTATTCAAGTATTCCAGTGTTTCCAGTGTTTCCTCCAGCCGTTGTCCTCTCAGTGGATGTGGTTGTTTTTGTGTAGAGGTTTTTCTTATTGTGTTTATTTCTCTGTGTGTGTGTGTGTGTGTGTGTGTCTCCTCAGGAAGACGGAATAGTAGGTGTTGCTTCCTGTTTGTCTCAGTTGAGTTAGAGTGGGTGGAGCTTTGTTCAGGCATTTCTTCAAACTCCTCATGCTTATGGCACCAAGTTATTACATGTCAAGGAGAGGATTTCTACGAGGTCATAGGGACACCCATATGTATTTCCTCTATTTCATTTAAACTAATCATAATTATTCAATATTCCTTACTGATCTGAACCTAATGCAGGAGTACTGAGTCAATAACAGTTTAACCAAAATGTGGAGCGTGGACTATATATATACATTACTGCATGAATTTCCATTTCCTCATATTTATATTTATGACTCCCGGACCAGCAACAGCCAGTGGTGGGAGGCATTATGCTTTAAGGTTATCCGTCTTTGCATCTATACTATTGTTGTGGACACAATAGCTCAAGAATTCCTTCAGGAAACTTCTTCAAATATGGTTCCAACATTCTCTTTAATGAGTTCGTAGAGATGAACTGATTATATTTTGTTGGTCAAAGGTCACGGTGAGCCCTTTGTTCTTGTGAATATGATATATCAGGAACATCTGTGTGGAGTCACATGACATCTGCATCAAACATTCACTGGGACTCAAGGAGAACCTGATAGTGTTCAAAGATCACTGGGACTTCACAAAAAAAAAAACTCCTCCAGATAATCTATTTAAATTTGATGAAAATCTTCACTTAGACTCACGGATTCATTTAGATTAGATTCCAGTGATTGAAGGTCACAGTGACCTGATGTTATTGTGAATGCAATATGTCAGTAAAACCTAGAGGGACTGAAACCCCCACTGGTTGGTGGAGGGCAGTATCTGTAGTAAAGATATGATTTGGAGTTTATATAACTGGTCAATAGTCAAAAATACAGACATGGTCTCGGACATTTGCTGATTATAATGTGAGGCGGCTGCATTTCCCTCAAATGACAGAGGCCTGTGCCTTGGACAACATTTCCTGTTTTACTTTGGGTTTGTGAAGATGTGGCTCTGCTGTAGAAATTCATCTGTTCATCCATTCAGCCCTTAATGGAATAAGCAGCTTTCAGTGGCCTTTTAATGCTTTTCTGAAGAAGTCCGTCCAGTGAAGGTGTCGTCTGTCTGTGGAATTCTTAATCGTCTTGTCCTGTCATCAATTTTTTTGCTCATATTTGTTAAACGCTGAGGACAAATCTTTCGGAAGAAATCAGCTGAAACTTCCCACAATGTCAAATAAATGAGATTATTGTGTTAACCAGGTTATTTGAGATGGACACACTGACTGTGACTCTTGTGGCCTCTCTTTCTGTGCCCTTGTTGTTGCAGAGGTTCATCCTGATGGAAGACCCCAGCAGACCATACACCGTCCTCCAGGAAGACCTGCCAGCAGCCAATGGGATCATCCACATCATCGACCGGCCAATCACAGTCCCTCAGTCTGATCGGTCGCCTCGTGACGAACAGGTGAGTTCAAGAGTTCATTTCACCAAATATGGAAAACTCTGTGATGACACAAATTACAACATCTACACAGGACTGATAATTATTGTATTCAGACTTACAGTTCCAACTAAACGCTTCAGTTAAACTGTCATTCCCATGTTTAATGAAACCTTTTTGTTTATTGGTGCTCAAAAGTAATACAAATCAATATGGTTCCATTGCATGACTATTTATCATCCATGGGAATAATCTGACTCAACGGTGGAACCTCGTTTCTGACCCCTGGTCGGTGTGAATAGGGATTTGAATTCTTTCCTCTTTTTCCTTCTGTCCAGTTTGCTGATAAGACGATCGGAGAGATTCTGACTACGGATGGAAAATACAACCGCTGGCTCTCTCTGGTTGATGTGAGTGTTCTGTCTCAACATGAGAGGAAATCGAACTTTATTGGTCAAAAGCAGTTTTCAGTAATTCTATCTCCTGCTTCTTCTGCTCTATTACAATTCAGAAGAAAGAAAAACAGTAACAAAACGATTCAACATTAAATGTATCTACTCTTATGTGAGATGTTACACGTCCCAAGTGCGAAGCCAATAAGACGAACAGTTCTCGAGACATGTGAGCCCCAGACAGACAGAGACTTGTGGGAGGAGTTACCACCTCCTGTCATCATGCTTCACATCACATACATCACTGTTTGCTCTCCATCATGTGCATATACAGGACGTGTTAATATTCTTGTCTTAAACAAATAAGCTGGAGATGTATTCAAGAAACCGTTTCTGCTGACTAAACATGTGTTTGCTAGACATTAAAAGCTGAAATCATCGGCTAGTAAACATTTTGGATGATAAAGCTTCTTATTACAAACTGCACATGTGTGACAATGGGCAGGTTGATCGCCATAGCAACAGTAACTACTAGGGAACTGGCACTAAACAGGAATCTGTGCTAAATCCGTGGTTCTAATCAGAAGTGACATGTTTGTGTGTTTGTAGAACTGCGGGTCGCCCCCCCCTCTGCGGGGTCCCGGACCCCTGACGGTGTTTGTTCCCACCAACGCGGCGGTGGATCGAGCTCGAGACGGCAGCATCCTCTACATGCTGAACGATGTGAGGACACAACGAGAGAGTCACGTCTCAATCATTCTTCAGTTTCTATCTATTTGTGGTTAGAGATAATATCATCCAGGTGGATTAAAGGGAGGAGCCTGCTGATATTTAATTTTTCTCATTGTTTTTCTAAATCTGAAACCTTGTCAGTTCCTGCTGAAGATGTAAATCTTTAAAAGCTGTTTCCAAATACTTGGTTTAGTATTAACAACGGCTCAGTACTGTAAAAACCTAATGTCAATGTTCTATGTAAAAACAGCCAATGTTTAATTCTGTGAAAAAAACAGCCAATGTTTAATTCTGTTCTTTCTTTTAAGGCCAAACCCAAACTTCAGGAACTCCTCAGACACCACGTTTACTCCAAGGCTGCGGTAAGACCCCCCCGACCCCCCGTACCCAACTCTTCCTCCATCAATCCGTCTCTTTCTCCTTCTACGTCTTTCTTTCCTTTTGCCTTTTGCTTTCTACTCAACACGATGGTTAACAGCGAGATATCTCATCACTGCCCACACGCTTCCAAGCGTCCTTTACGTTGGCACGGTGGTTGAGCAATACATCCACTAGAGGGCAGCGCAGACGATGGAGGAGGCTGTGAGAATGTAGCTCTTGGGAAAAAGTTTGCTCCATTTTGCCTTTTTTGGCTCCTAATAAGGTTTCAGAGGAAGTTTACAAATATACACACAATTAATGCAGATCAGGGACAGAAGGCTACTTAGTTTGTATTTTCTTAGGAGAAAGATCATTTTTTATGTCTGTGTGTTTTGTAGTTCTTTGTCAGCCACACTAATTTTAGCACGCTGTAATAAGAGTGGATCCAGACTGACGTGAAACTGAGTCTAACTAACACCCCGGTCAGAGTTTATCTCAGCACACTCAGCTCGGCTGTGGGGAAACTCTCCTCCTGCAGTTTGAGAGATGACCTGGAGTTTCAACCGTCGTACTCTACTCCGCTACTTCACCTTATCTTGGGGAAGTGCAAAGTAATTCGTTCATATGTGTCATAATTCACAAAGGTCTTTAATTCCATGCATTTTGGTCTTAAAAGGTCTTAATTTTAACTCGCTTAAACCTGCAGAAGCCCAGTGATAGATTTTACAGAGGGATCCTAAGAGTCCTAAGAAAAGGTCGTGAACATATCACTGAACAAACTCTTTACCTCTACTCTTCTGCCACCTTCAGGAGAAACGTTACAGTTTTAAATCCACTCAGGATTGTGGCTCTAAGAATAATGACGTTAACAGCATGTTGTTGTTTTTTTTAAACCCTAAAAGTTCTATTTGATCCTTTTTTCTCTCTGTAGCTGACAGTCGACGAGTTGTTCTCCCTTCCTAAGATTCTGACGATGGCCAATCAGATCGTCACCATTTTTGTGTCCGAAGCTGTAAGTGTCTCCGATTTGTTCCTCAGTTAATTGTCATGATTAATTCACAGGAAACATTTCGCAGTTTCCATTAGCACTGGCTGACCCTCCTGCTTTCTCCTGCAGGGTGAGATCCTGCTGGGGGAGAAGGGCGTCCGACTGGTGACCACCAACATCGTGGCGTCCAACGGGGTCATCCATATGATTGACGGGCTGCTGTACCCGCCCTCCATCCTCCCCATCCTGCCTCACCGCTGTGACGTCATCGATTACAAGATCACCGTGGTGAGAAGCCCGAGGGCTCTAAGTAATGTCATCAAGATAACCAGTAGGTGGTGCTAACCCAACAGACGAAGGCCATTTTACCACTGCAGAAGAAGAGGGCTTGTCGAGATGAAGCCTCCAACTATGTGTGACGGTCTGTGTTTGTACTGCTGCTCTTTTCACTCATCTCTCATGACTCAGGCTTGGTAGAACAATTAAACTTTATTCTCTGTAATCACAAATGGAACACAATCATTCGGTGTAGTGGAAACTGCATCTCTCTGACACGTGATCGTATAGATTTGCCTTAAACTACTATAAACAAACATACCTGTAATCACAAATGGAACACAATCATCTATAAAAGAAAAGTTACAAAAAATGCATATTATTAAACACTAAATAAACCATAATCAACTAAAACACTGACAGACAGAAGGGACACAACTTACTCGGTGTAGTGGAAACTGCATCTGAGGGAAAAAAGAGGTTTTCTCCCGCTAATCCCCACTAATCCCCGGAAGTTCCTGTTGTGGCCCTTCAAAATAAAATAAACACGGCAAAATAAAAGAAATACACAAAAAACAATGACTGCAGTTCCAAGTTGAACAGGATTTTAACAATCAACATATTTACCCCGTTACATATGCAGCATGTTTTAACAACATTTGTTTCGTTGATTCATTTGCAGAATCCTCATTGGTCCACACACTCCTGGTATTTTGTCTCCCAGAGCAGAAATAAGTGACATTTAAATAAGTGACATTTAAATGCCACTCAAGGCAACAATTATTCACAGAATCTGTTTCCATTGCACAAAGTGGCGGATTCATCGATTAAATAATAAATTAAAACACGGCTATTCTCCAAAGCAGTTTTTTTGCTATAAATCAAGATCTCAACTACATGTTTTTATTTAAAAACACTTATAAATAGGACTGCATGAGCTCACAGCTAGTGGCGCCTCGGGGTCAACACTGGTGAACAGGAAAGGTCAAAGTCTGTGCTTCATATTCTGGAACAGTGAAAGCAGGTGATGATGAAGTGTGCACATCTATCAAGGATTGTGTAACTACGTCAAAATCCTTTCAGCATCGACCAGATGTGTGAAGTCTTCAAAGCTCATGCTGGTGTTAAAAGGACAGATTGTGAAAGTGTTATTAATGTGTGTGTGATTGTGTGTTTTTCAGGGTGAGTGTGTTCACTGCAGTTACCTCTATGAGACAGAATGTCCAGCTGGCAGCACTGAGATGGTAAAATACGTCATTGTTACTGCAACATCATTTCTATTCTGTTCAATTCCCCCCTGAGATCTAATGTATATATATTTATAGATTTATGCAGCGGGTTTGGTAGTTCATGAAAAAGGTGAAAGCTCGTGCTCATGGGAACGATGTGACTTCTGGTATTAATGGTTTGAGTTAAAGGTCTGAGTGTTCCATGGAGTCACAGTGATGTCATTTGCTATTTATACCTGTGAAAGCACAGATTACACTTGGCGTCATAAACATAAAACATTTTTAACGCTCGTCCTACTCTGTACTCTGCACAAAACTCAGCTACTCAGAGATGTGCATTTATTAAACATTATATTTTACATGTTAGGATCAACTTTGAGAGTATTTGAACATATAACCTCTGTATTTTTAAACCCGGTTAAAAGGGTTTTTAGTAGTTTTTCCTGACTCTTGCTGAGGTTTAAGGACAGAGGATGTCACACCATGTTAAAGCCCTATGAGACAAATTGTGATTTGTGAATATGGGCTATACAAATCAAATTTGATTGATTGATAACAATGAGAATTGATTACCTCTTGTTTTCAGTCTATTATGTACAGAATATTGCGTCTATTCTTTCGGTGGACACCATTCCGAGCATGAAGTGGTTCACATTGTATATTAAAACATTTTACTTTGCCTAATTTCCTTGTCTTTCATGCACATAAAGATTTGATTCTGTCTCTCCAGGACAAACATCAGATCGGTTGTTTATACTTCGCGTCTCCTCTGGCAAACCATCAGAGTTCCGGCTGCGCTAAGTACTGCAACACCACCAAACAGGTGAGAGAGGAAACACCAACACCTGCATCAGGAGCTTTATTCTTACTGAACATTGTGTGTCTGTGTGTGTTTGTGTGTGTGTGTGTGTGTGTAACAGGTAACGGAGTGTTGTAAAGGTTTCTTTGGTCCAGACTGTAAACCCTGTATTGGAGGATTCCAGAATCCCTGCTACGACAAAGGAGCGGTGAGCAACAAGCAAACAACTGGGTCACAGGAGTCTCGTCTCTCAAGTGTTAATGCTTCACTTACATTTATTTGTTTATTTATTTCACAACATGCAGTGCTTTGACGGTATCCATGGCAACGGCTCGTGCCTGTGTCTGTCAAATTTCAAGGGGCTCGCCTGCCACATCTGCTCGGATCCGTCCAAGCACGGAGAGAACTGTGACGAAGGTAAACACCGGAGAGTCTCCTCGTCTTCACGGCCTCTGACTCATGGTCCACAGATCGATACTCAGCCACTCAGGTCTTCAGAGGCCGAAGCGATCAGGGAACAAATCGATGCTTCAGTGCTCCTGGTCTGCGATTGAACGAGTAGAAATGGCTGCAGTCATTTCCCCCAGTTGCTTTAATGAGACGGAGAGCACCGGGTCATTTAACCTGATTTTAGCTGCTCTTAGCACGGAGGACACAGGATGAGAAATCACACAGTCGGTAGATATTATTCACAGGCTGCTGTGCAGGAGGAGTAAAGGTAACATGTGCAACTTGGAGTGAGAGATACATTTAGACATGTCACCTCACCATCTGTACATCGTCTCAACACCTCCAGAGATGCTTCGACTGCCTCTCGGATGTGTTTACTCGTAGCTTTTTGGGATCAGATTGCTGTATGATCCACTAAAGCTGTTTTCAGACACAAACTCCTGATAATGTCCGGAGCATTGGGACATTTGCAGGAGCCAGAGTAGAGCAGCAGGAGGCTCCCACGTGGGTCGTTATCACCAAACGCTCTCGAGCATAAAGGGATTCCAAGGTCACATCTTCACTGGCGTCTTCTCTGTGTAGAGCAGCTCTTTTTCCTCCTGAGATATGATCTTCTCTTTGTTCATTTCAGCTTCTGCATCTGTCACGTGTTAGAAACGTCATCAACATTCGCACTCGCTCACTGGGAATTTTCCTTGAATGGAGCAAGAGGAAAAGAAAGTTATTTAAATTTTTTTCTCATGGACACATAAATGCATCCAATAGTTCTTGAGACATTTCGAATAAAACCACAAAAGTCAACCTCATGGTGGCGCTAAAGGAAACCTAAGGAAATCAACAATGGAATTACAATTATTCCTCAGATGACGATTGTCTGTCATGAGTAGCTGCTCCATTTTAAGAAATGTAACATTCATTTAACTCATTAATAATTTTCTATGAGATATTGTTCTGTGTTTTGCTCTCAGTATTATTTAGTCGTGTTTAAATTTGTCCACTTCATTTTTAAATGACGTATTTTGACTGGCGTTAAATGGTTCTGCCGTTGTGTGTGTGTGTGTGTGTCTTCAGAGTGTCGCTGTGTCCACGGCCTGTGTGATAACCGTCCAGGCAGTGGGGGGGTTTGTCGGAGAGGATCTTGTTCTGAAGGATACTCTGGGGACCGCTGTGACAAGACGGCCACGCCCTGTAACTCTGACGGGCTGCAGGAGCACTGTCACATCCACGCCTTCTGTACACACACAGGCCTGCAAACCATGTATGTGCATCACAGGGTTAGAGTTATACCGAAGTGTCCTTGGGCAAGATGCTGAACCCCCGACTGGCCCCTCTTAGATGTTGAATGCAGCAATCAGAAGTCACTTTGGATAAAAGCCTCAGCTAAATGTATTGTCGGAGGTTTCTCCTGTTGTTACCTGAACCTGATTGTGTTAGAACTAGGGCTGGGCAAGTTAACTCGTTTTAATCGAGTTAACTCAAGTGATGAGTTAACTCGATTAATTATTTTATCTCGCATTAACTCAGGTTTGATTATTTATTGTTTTATTGTGAAAGTCGGGCTTTTATTTTGTGAAAGTCTGTTGCTAACTGCTGCGGAACAGGAAAAAAGAAAATAATTGGCGGATAAACAACCATGGATAAGGGTACGGAGCTTTTACATGGCCATTTTCATTTTAAAGTCCTTCCAGACGGCGGAGTCGACAGAACCAAAGTAATTTGTAGCCACTGCCAAGGTGAATTTTCTTATCACCGGAGAACTTCCAGTCTAAAATATCACCTGAATGCAAAACACACAGTTGATATCAGCAAATTATTCAACGAAACAGCAAGTGGAGCGAGGCTTCGGCAGACTACGTTAGACGCAGGGAGGAGTATACATCTTTCACAACGTAGAGGATAACATTAATGCCCTGGCAGTGGCATTGACCTTTAATTTTGTATTTGCTTTGATAACATTGTTAAGAGATTTACACTGAATATTTTATTTAACTGCTACTGTATTAAATGCTGATGTTAAAAGTGTTTGCACAACAAATGTTATGGCACTTTCGTTCATATGGCAGAACATTGAAAATAAAATTGCGCTATACACTACTTTTTAATTCATTATTGGATTTTGCGTATACAAATGCGATTAATCGTGATTAATCGGGGAAATCATGCGATTAATCGCGATTAAAACTTTTAATCGTTGCCCAGCCCTAGTTAGAACCAACCCATGAATCTGTGTGTGTTGCCTCAGGTGTGTGTGTAGGGACGGATACGAGGGCGACGGTCACTCCTGCTCTCCCGTCAATCTTTGCCTGAAGAGCAACCGAGGAGGCTGCGACACCAATGTAAGTGTGTCAGTGTTTGTTAAAGCTCCCTGGAGTTCTCAATATTTTCATCTGACCTATTCTATTTGACCTAGAAATAATAAGCCCCCTTAAAGGTGGTAGAGCAGGTTCACGTGCCCTGTTGGGATGAATCATCGGCCTCTCCTGAGCTGGAGAGAAGGGGTCCCATGTCTGTTCAGTGTTCATTCTGACATTTTTATTTGATCCTGGAGAGTTTCATTCTTTAAACCCAGCGTTTATCTGCTTGCTGTACCTGGATCAGCTCTGTTCAGTTTAAAATAGCAGATATTGAAAAATCAACATTGTCAAACTGGCAGTTTGTCTCGTGTGATTTTTATATCTAAACTTGGACTTGGATTCAAAGCTGTCAAACTGCATTTCCAACATGTCCTCTCTCTGCTTCCCTACAGGCCGACTGTGTGTACGTGGGTCCGGGCAACATGTCGTGTGTGTGTGTCGAGGGCTGGACGGGTGACGGCAAAGTGTGTGTGGAGACCAACAACTGTCAGCTGGAGAGTCGAGGCGGCTGCAGCTCAGACGCCGACTGTAACCACCTGGGACCCGGGCAGGTCAGTTCATACAACTTAGAGTTAACACTTTTCTGTCATAATTTAAGTTTCTAAACCATGTACATTGTAATTCGCTTTGTAACTTTGTTTAAAACCGTTCTTCATAAATCTTCTTATTCTTGTTCTGATTATTATTAATGATAGTAGTATTATCTATCTAGTATGAACAATCTATGAATCAGCTGCGTGACCGTATATACTTTAGAAGACTGTTGAGAACTTTGTTTGTTTGTGTGTCTCTGTGTGTGTGACTGCAGAGTGAGTGTGTGTGTAAAACAGGTTACATGGGCAACGGGATTGTGTGTGACCTGATCAACCCCTGTCGCAAGAAAAACGGAGGCTGCCATGGCGTGGTACAGACACACACACACACACACACACACACACACACACACACACACACACACACACACACACACACACACACACACACACACACACACACACACACACACACACACACACAAACACACACAGGACAAACTATTGCACAGAAACGTCTTGTGCACTGGAGGCTTCTCGGCTTCGGAGCTTTTCCGAAGGCAAAGACCACGGTCGTCCAGAAAACTGTGGCTGTATGCGTCTCTTAATGGTGGATGATGTGGTGGTTTAGATTTATAGCTTCACCATAGATTTGAAATTGAGTGCAGTAACAGGTGGGCGGGGCTTCAGCCACCTCTGATTCAAGGATGTGGAATTTTCCATATATAAAAATGTCAGAGATGTCTCCAGCAGTTGACTCTACTTAAGCTAAGGTCCAAAATGGTTTGAAACACTGGTTGGGGTTATAAGCCCATGTCCAACGCATGAATGAAGTGTTTTTATACTTTTGAGATTATGATTAAAACCATCGTAAAAAATAAAAAAAACACATTTAAGAGGCGTGGCAAACTACCTCTTCCACAGATTGTGGTCACACTTCTGTAGGAGGTAGTTCTCAGTTACAGTAGTTAACTGTGAACTAACTCGGAGATTGTTTCTATTGCTGCTTTTGAGTGAAATATCTTCAAATGTCTCCTGCAGAGGTTGTGATTCTGCTTCATCTCAAGATTCTGATGTCAAGTATTTGTTTCTGTTCTGAGTAGGGTTGCAAAGGGGCAGAAAGTTTCCGGTAAATTTCTGGAAACTTTCTGGAAACTTTCCACCTGAATATTAAGCTTGGGAATTTTGGGAATTTTGAAAAAAAAACAACTATGCAAATTAAACGCTAAGCAATAAAAACATCATTCAAAACTCTATTTTAAAGATGTGTGGAATGCAGCACACGCTGCACGTTGAGTTTCAACCCTCCACTGTGCATTCTTCCATCACATGCACAGATAACTCCCAGCATCCTTCACTCTACAGCAGGGCTACTGATGCCTGCTGTAGAGTGCAGGACTAGTCAGGTAAGTTTCCATGATATTACTGGGGAAAATATAGTAGCATGCTGATTGAGGATTGTTCATCTGTTCATCTAGCCTATTTCCATTCATTTATCCATCAATTGTAAAATATTTTTACAGACGATTGCAATTGTTTGGCTAACTATTTATATCTCTGGCATTGCATTAGTGGTTTTTTACAAACTTTTTTCTCATCTTATTCTACAGAACAATGCCACGTGCACTATCTCATGTGTGGAGACATTTCACCCCATTCAATGTAGAAGGAAAGGCTGTGTACATTTGCAAATACTGTGCAAAGACCTATGTTAAGAATGACACAACGATGCAGAAGCATATAGTCAAGTGCCCAAAGTTTCCTCAGGGCTCAAATCAGCCTATGACACAACAAAATGTTTATATTTATGTCTGTATATGACAAGGTAAATACAGTTAGTATAAATTACCCACAACATTTCCAGTTTATTCCCGTTAATTTCCGTTAATTCCCGTTAATTCCTGTTAATTCCCACATATTCCAGTTAATTCCCGTTAATTCCCATGGAAAGTTTCCAACTTTGAATATTCCTGGAATTTTGCAACCCTAGTTCTGAGTGAAAATCCCCCCTGATCCCTCTCTGCTTTTACACCATGTCAGGCAAAGTGTGCGGTGAAGAACGGCACTCGCACCTGCACCTGTCCTGATGGCTTCGCTGGAGATGGGATCCTCTGCTATGGATCCTTACTGGAGGTGAGTATTCACATCAGAGTCATGCAGGCTGAGTAGTTTTTGCATAATCCTGCTAACAGACAGACAAACAGCAATGAAAACATAACTTCCCTGGCTGGGGAAAATGACATTCATTACTTTAATAACTGTGTGTGTTTGCAGGAAATGGACCTGAACCCACAGATGTTCACATTCCACAGGCAGTTATTTGTGAGGAGGCACCAGACTCAAATCTTCACTACTAACAAAGCTATGATTCTGACATGCTTGTCATGCTAAAACATCTGCGAGGTTAACAAATCTACATCATTGTTTAATGTGTGTCTGTGTGTGTATCTGTGTGTGTGTGTGTGTGTGTGTGTGTGTGTGTGTGTGTGTGTGGTTAGATGTGTCCTGCTGTGTTTCAGGAGCTAAGCGCTGGGAACCTGACAGTGTTGGTTCCGTCAGGAAAAGCAATGAGTAACATGACTTCATCTGAAATCAATTTCTGGAGCAGTCGCCACCACCTGCCTCACTTCCTGCGGTCAGTCACCTCACGTACTAATATTTTGATATAATAATATTCCTGTTTATAATAATAATAATAATAATGCATTTTATTTATAGCCACTTTTCAGAGCACTCGAGGTCCACTTACACGACAGAGATAAAAACAAAACAGCAAAAAAACTGTGTATCATAAACATCTCATGAATAAAATGAGCAGTGAATGACACATGCAAGAGAATCGAACTAAATATGCCTGTTTGAAAAGATGAGTTCTTAGATGAGACTAAAAAATGGAGAGAGAGTCAATGTTAAGAATGTCTGGTGGTAGAGCGGCTGAAGGCTCGAGATCCCGTGGTTGTTAAACAGGCAGGTGGAACAGTGAGGTGGATGGAAGAAGAAGGTCTGAGGGTGAATCCTCTTGTTCTGTGTTGTGAGTAGGGTTGCAAAATTCCGGGAATATTCAAAGTTGAAAACTTTCCATGGGAATTAACGGGAATTAACGGGAATATACAGGAATTAACGGGAATTAACTGGAATAAACTGGAAATGTTGTGGGTAATTTATACTAACTGTATTTACCTTGTCATATACAGACATAAATATAAACATTTTGTTGTGTCATAGGCTGATTTGAGTCCTGAGGAAACTTTGGGCACTTGACTATATGCTTCTGCATCGTTGTGTCATTCTTAACATAGGTCTTTGCACAGTATTTACAAATGTACACAGCCTTTCCTTCTACATTGGATGGGGTGAAATGTCTCCACACATGAGATAGTGCACGTGGCATTGTTCTGTAGAATAAGATGAGAAAAAAGTTTGTAAAAAAACACTAATGCAATGCCAGAGATATAAATAGTTAGCCAAATAATTGGAATAGTCTGTAAAAATATTTTACAATTGATGGATAAATGAATGGAAATAGGCTAGATGAACAGATGAACAATCCTCAATCAGCATGCTAATATATTTTCCCAGTAATATCATTGAAACTTACCTGACTAGTCCTGCACACTACAGCAGGCCTCAATAGCCCTGCTGTAGAGTGAAGGATGCTGGGAGTTATCTGTGCATGTGATGGAAGAATGCACAGTGGAGGGATGAAACTAAACGTTTCATACATCTTTAAAATAGAGTTTTGAATGATGTTTTTATTGCTCAGCGTTTAATTTGTGTATTTTTTCAAAATTCCCAAATTTCCGAGCTTAACTTCCCGTGGAAAGTTTCCGGAAAGTTTCCGGAAATTTACCGGAAACTTTCCGCCCCTTTGCAACCCTAGTTGTGAGTCTGTGTTCCTTTACTCTTCCTGGTTGCAGGGCCCACATCCTGCCAGGAATCTACCTCATGGAGAATCTGGAGGGGCTGGTGGGCAGCCGGTTGCCCACTCTAAACCCTCTCACCTCCTGGGAGATCAGCAACAGCAGCGGCGTAAGGATGTGATAACTGTGTCTGACATGCAGCTGGCTCCTTACCAACATTCATGCAATTTACAACACCATGTCCTCCAGCTATCTTCGTAACTTTAGAGGTTTGGCTTATTTTTGTTCCAGGTGATTCACATTGGAAACGCCTCCATCATCGCACGCAACCTCCTGGCAACCGATGGCTACATTCACCTCATAGACCAGGTGAGTGTCAGCTTCCTAACGGCAAAACTATCACCCAAGAACCAGATCTAAAATTGTGGAAAAGGTGTATTTCTTATTTAGATGGATTCAATCTGATTATTTGCTTGGTAACCTTTAATTTGGATCTGATCAGATACTGGCACCATCGATGTCAGGATACCCCCCCGAGCCTCCCACGCTGATGGGCTTCCTGAACTCCTCCACCAACTTCACTCTCTTCAGACAGTACGCTCAGGTGAGATATGTCTGTTGGTGAAGTCACCTGTGTGTCGATTCAAAACCTGGTTTGTTTTAAAACTGTGTGTGTGTGTGTGTGTTTGTGTGTGTTTTCACAGATGTACAACTTATCAGAGAGCTTAAATAAGTTAGTTAACACCATCTTGATGCCCACAGACGACGCCATCAGGCGACACCTCAGCGAGACTAACTCCTCGGTCCTGGTAGGTCCAGATCATATGAGCCAGTTCAAAAACTCCTCATTAAAATAAATAAAACCAGATCAGGTGATGCTGGGTTGATGGGGGTTATTTTTGCTTTAACCAATCAACAGTGACTTTTCCCATCAACATCTTTTTTTCGTCAACGCAGAAGCATTTGCAAAAACAAAACATCTCATTCTCATTTCAAAAATTTAATTTTTCCGGCTCTGCCACACGAAGAGGACGTCATCCTTAACTCATGAAATGCTGGGATTGGCCAGTTTTTTCCCAACAGGGGAAACCGCTGCGACACGGCCCAACAAACAAAACTGGATCAATAACACAAATCAATAACAAGTCAATAAACCAGAATCTGTTTGTGACCCCTTCCTTTTTGTCTGTGCATGTTTTGCATCTGTCCAGGACCGGGATGTGTTCAAGTACCATGTGATCTCCAGGAGCCTGCTCTACCCTCACCAGCTGTCTGACGGCTTGCTCAAGAGCACCTGGTTGGGCAGCGACTACCAGGTCCAGTTCCACTTAAACCACAACAACCAGGTAGCTTCATTCACCATTCATCTTTTATATTGATATAAAACAATAATATAAATATTTCCAGATTTTAGCTCATTTGTGAAAGTCAAACCTGATGTGTGTGCGTGTGAATCTCGACCCGCCAGGCGGAGCAAAGAGTCTGATTTGTTTCTCATCCTCCAGACAGTTGTGAACAACGTTCCTATTGAAGGAACCTTCTTTGAGACGTACAACGCCGTCCTCATCGTCCTCCCGCAGGTCCTCAAAGTCCGCCGCAACAGGTGCAGCAGAGAGGTCTACCTGCGACAGGATGTAAGGAAGAAGGGAGGGAGGGATGGTTCTATGAAGGAATAATGTAGGAGACATAGATGGACACATGAATGGACTGACAAACAGACAACCAGCAGATAGATGGACCAAAGAGCCAATAGAAGGACATGTTAGTGTCTAGACATGATTGAATGGATTAACCTGATTATTTGTGTAATGCATCAGGGCCGGTGACAGTGGATAATGAATCAGATGAAGCACAAATGGCTCAAACTGAAGCATTTATTGACACTTGATGCTTCAAAGAGAAAAGCAATGAGCAATATAAACGAACACAGTGTAATACCACCCAATTTTGAAGGAGTTCCCCTTAAAGTCCATCAAGCTGTATTGTTTTTTTGCTTCAACTCAAACCACTCCCTCTCTCTCTCTCTCTCTCTCTCTCTCTCTCTCTCTCTCTCTCTCTCTCTCTCTCTCTCTCTCTCTCCTTGTGTGCAGGGGAGGTGTACCGACTGCAAAGGAGCACCTCGATGCAACTACGGCTACGAACCAGTAAGAACGGTGTCAGTGTAAAGAGTGTGGACACAATAAGATGAAAACCCAAGTAGCATAATAAAAAAAAGATAGAGGATCTACCTTACAAAAAATGACCTTAGAGTTATATTAACAAAAACACTGTGGCATTCACAAAGGGACATTTGAAAAGATTCAGTTTGATTTGATCGCACAGTGTTGAAGTGTGCATGTTGTGTATTTGATCTCTGTAGGCACCTTTCTTATTCTACAGCTCTCACTGTGTGTATCTGTTGTGTTTTTTTTACGCTTTTTACTTCAGATCCAAGAAAAGTTTCCTGCAGACATGCAGTCGAACTGTCAATTCAGGAAGCGTTTTAGTCTCCGGAGGAAGTGGACGCAAGGCTGTGTCATCAAATGTCTTCATACCACCTTGGTCTGCAAATTGTATTATTACTGTTACTGCTAATAGCCAAAATTCTATGCCGTGCATGAAGTATGATTTAATGCAGTTGTTCACGTTGTATATTGAAAAAAGTCCCGTTAGAGTGCTGGTTTCTAATTTCTTGCTCATGCACAGACCAGCAGTGCCGCTCCGTTGGTGTAGTTCAGTTGTTTCTCTAACAAACCTGCAGAGCTTACAAACCTATGTTGCTAACATGCTAGTGAGGCTGAGGAAGCCGATTGGCTCCAGGAGGAAGCTGGTGCCAGGCTGTGAAATATCATTGGTTTATCCAGCATTAGGTTTCCCATGGTTTGCTGATATATCAACTACTTCTACAACTACTGCTGCTGCTACTTATAGCTACTACTTCAATTCTATAGATCAGTTTGGATATAGAGAACTCTTTTATTTTGCAATTCAATGATGGTTTCCTGTTTTTTGCCATGAGGTGAAGGCATAATAAACATTTGCATAATAGACACTTAATAGGCATAAAAACAAAACAAATCCTGATAACACTATTGGTCTGTCCTGCAGGATCACACCTGTTGCCCCGGCTTCTTTGGTCACGAGTGCTTCAAATGCCCTGGGGACGTCGGCAGCTGGTGCTCCAATAACGGGCAGTGTAAGGACGGTGTCCTTGGCAACGGGGAGTGCAGTTGCTACGAGGGTTTCCATGGCACCGCATGCGAGGACTGTGAACCAGGAAGATTCGGAGTCAACTGCTCCTCCAGTGAGGACACTCATCCTGACAGAAACACTCCTCAACACAGAGAGAGGCCCTGAAGCTTTGTCTGCAGTGATGTGTTTCTGCCACAAGGGGCCGTTACTTAGTTAAACTGACCACACACACAAAAGTAGACTTTTTGAGATTTATCTGGTACTCGTTGGACTGAAAAATCCAAATCATCTGTTTCTCTCAGATATCTGTTAGTGGATAATAAAGCCATACAAACTGTAGGTATTTGATCTCAGACTTAAAGTCCAATAATCAAGTGACTTAATGAAGACAGAGAGAATAAAACCTCAAATACAGCTCGGCTGCCTGAGGGCAAAAAATATGCAAATAGTGATATTTAGCAAAAAAGGTCTGTGCATGTCTCTTCTCTGCAAAACTGAGGTAATGAAATGCAGGCTTACTGATGGAGTCTAGGAGCCGCTGCACACTAGAGGATGAACGGGAGGATTTGAGACCTGATTTGCGGCGGCCGGGAACGGTCACAAACCAGCCAACTCACCTCCAGCTCGCCCTGCAAAATGTTTACACCTAGACTGGACTACCACGATAGTTGTTGTTTTAACAGTCCTCCTCCTAAAAACCTTACAATTCTAACAACCCTGCTACTCTTACATGAAGAAACGCACAAAACCAACTGGAGAAACAATCTAAAGCAGCACAACAACGTACAATTCTCACAGACCAGCAAAGCTTACACATCTATGAGGACGACTGATAACTTTAAGAAATCTGAGATTACACAACAGAATATATGTATCATACACCATTGTTTAATGTGTGTGTGTGTGTGTGTGTGTGTGTGTGTGTGTGTGTGTGTGTGTGTGCGTGTGTGTGTGTGTATCTGTTGCAGAGTGTGTGTGTGACCATGGGAAGTGTGAGGACGGTCAAGCAGGAAGCGGCAGGTGTTTGTGTTATAAAGGTTGGAAAGGATCGTCCTGCTCTGTAGGTAAGACACACACACACACACACACACACACACACACACACACACACACACACACACACACACACACCTCACTGAGTGTTTTTCTCTTCCTTGTTGTCACCTGAAATCATTGTGTGTGTGTGTGTGTGTGTGTGTGTCTCAGAGATTAAGGACGACGCATGTGGAGGTGTGTGTGACGAGAATGCCAAGTAAGTCTTCCTGTTGTGACCATGGCTGAGTTGTGTGTCATGTGTTTGTGTAATTTGGATCAACCACCAGGGCTATAAGTTTACCCAAAATGCAACCCTACCTGGTTGTCTGTTAATCATTCACTACATAGCTCGTTTTCCTCTTTTTAATGGTCTCCGCATGTCTCCTAAAACGATACAACACAACAAGACGTCCAGGAGGGGAGACGAGTCATTGATCTTTATAGACAGTTCATTGTCAAAATGAACAACAGTGTGTGTTAATGGTGATTCAATTCCATTTAATGTGTATAGCTCTAAATCACAACATAAATTATCTGAGGGCACTTTACATAGTAGATAGGACGGAACGCTAACCTGGAGAAACCCAACAGTGGGCAGCAGTGTGTCCCAGTGATTCTCTATGGGACAGAGGAACAGGCTAAATCCACCTCACAGCGCTGGTCAGGCTTCACATCACTGAAGTGAACATCACCAGACTTATTACATGACGCAGCACAATGATCACAGACAACAGGAATCGTCTGTGGCTGCTTCAGTAGGAATGTGACATCATGTTTAGGGATGGGGAAAAAATCGATTCTGTTACAAATCGCGATTCTTGTGAATGACGATTTAAAATCGCCATGCTGCCTCCCAAATCGATTTTTTTTTTTTTTAAATTAATTTTTTATTTTTCAAAAACATATTTATTGGTTTATACCGGGGGGATATATGGGGGGAGCAACATCACCCCAGAGCATGTTGACCAGCTCTTGTTTTTGCACAAGAATCTAAACATACCCAAGCACTAGCATTGCATCGCCTACACTCAAACAACAATAGCCTACTTTTTGTTTATTTCAAAGTTTATATTTTAAGTAAACTTTTATTCATTCTATTTAATTTACCTTTTATTTATTGTTTAAAAGTAGCCTAAGTGGCATACATTTCTTAATCTGTCAGTTTGTGTGCAGTTGACAGGGGCTATACAATAATAAGGCACATCTTATTTATTTTCTCTATTGGCTGCCCGGCAGTCATTAAGTTAATGTTAATATTTGAAATAAAACTTGTAAAGCTCAAAATGAATTTGACTGTGTTGTATTTGAAGGAATGATTCAACATTTTTCCATGGTCCAGTATTTAAAAAAAAAAATAACCAAAAGAAATCCCAGGAAATCGTAATATCGAATCGCAATACTTACAGAAATCGCAATACATATCGTATCGCCACCTAAGTCCCTAATCATGTTTGTGTTCTGCTGTAGTTGCATCACAGGGCCTCAGGGAGCAGCTGCTGCTTGTCTGTGTGTGGCTGGATACGAAGGCAACGGGACCTACTGCAAAGGTAAAAACAAACACACACACAAACATGTACGTGCCCTGTGCATGTATTAAATCTGAAATACTTTTCTCTCTCTGTCTCTCAGAGCTGGATCTGTGCAGCAGGTCTAACGGTGGATGCTCAGAGTTTGCAGTCTGTGTGAAAGTCTCGGCAGGATTGAGGACCTGTACCTGCAAAGAGACGTACACTGGAGACGGAGTCGTCTGCCTGGGTTCGTAGTCCTGACTCCTGACCCCTGACCCCTGATCTCACAGCCCCAACCTAAAGCTCCAGACCTCTTATCAAGAGCTGACAAAGTCTCGAAATATCAACTATCAAATTCCTGCCCTTGAATGTTCCTCAAGATGATCTATTTTGTGGGAAAAAGCTCTGAGATGTTTGGGAATCCTCTCTTTCTCTTTCTTCTTTGATTGAGAGAAGATAACATCAGAATCAGAATCAGAAATAGATTATTGATCCCAAGGCGGGTCGGACCCTCATCAGTGTCTGAGCCCAGTTCAGATTAAGGTCTATGAACCCTCCCGGGTAGTTATACTCCTGCTCATGTCTACAGTGTGTGTCCAGCACAGAGTGGGGGGAAAGCGCAGCTCTAGCTCTATGAAAAAAAGAATCAAATACACCTTCCAACAACTCCAAAGCTTTCTGATTCACAAGTTGTGTACTTCACAAATAAATATTTTGTGTTCACAGAGCTGGACGGCTGTCTGGTGAACAATGGAGGCTGCCACAAGTTAGCAGACTGCATCAGAACAGGTCCCAACATTGTAAGATATCACTGTCCTCTAATTAAATCTGAGTTTCCCGTGGTGCACAGTGTGAGATACGACCCAACGCTGGGTCAACCTGGATTTCATGGTTTAATTTCCTCCTCAGTTTCCGGAGGCGGCAGTTAAGATCAAATAGCATCTGAAGGTTTCTTCTTCTTCCTCTTCTTCTTCTTCTCCTTCTTCTTCTTCTTCTTCGTCTTCTTCTTCTTCTTCTTCTTCTTCTATTATGCAAAATCGACTGTATATATTCCTTCCTAGTGCAGAGACAGAACTGTAGTGCATGCCAATACACAACTGCAGCTGAAACTATGAGGTCTGACTATCTGCATGGACAGTAACAACTTTATGGAAAGTGAACAAGTGTTAAATACAGACACAGCTTTACAATGCAGCAATGGAGCAAAACACGACCTTTGAGATCTCTTGTTATTCTGAGTAGGGATGAGTATTGATAAGATTTTAACGATTCCGATTCCTTATCGATTCTTGCTAATCGATTCGATTCCTTATCGATTCTCTTATCGATTATTTTTGGGCAAGGGGGGGGGGGAAAGAGCACAAACGGGTTCATTTACATTAATTTTCTTTTATATAATTTTCTATAATGATGCACACCATATACAGTATGTATACATAAACATTTACATTTTTTAAATAACCAAAAACATTCACGTATTCCTCTTGAACTAAAGATAAACCTGACATTCTTCTGTAGAAATTACGATAAAATAAAACTTATATAACTTAAATAAAACTTACTCTGTTTAATTTAAACATGTTACTAGAAACTACAATGCTCCTTCCTTTTTTAAAAAGGGTATATGAAAACTGAGCTGCCAAAAATTAAACTAGCAGTGGCAAATACCATCAAGTCTGCACCAGCAATTGTAATCAACAAAATCAACAATTCTTGTGCAGAAAAATAAGCATGTCTGCTTTCTCCGGAAGGATACGGGATCTCTCAGGACTAATTTTGTCTCCAGCCGTGGAGAACACTCTCTCAGATGGGGTGGAGGATGCCTGAACACACAGATAGGACTCAGCTAGACCTGACAGCGGGGTAAAGTGTGTCTCTGGTCCCACCACCAAAGGGTGGCGTTATTCGTAGTGGGGATGGAGGGCAGACTTCTATACAGCTGAACCTCTTGATGCACTCTCTGGGCCATGGACTCAGGGAGCTGTTGTTGTTGCAGGGACTGCGACGTTACCGCCGAGCGAAGCTGCAGTAGCCGCCGAGCTACTGCGACGTTACTGCCGAGCGAAGCCGCAGTAGCCGGCGAGCTACTGCCGAGCGAAGCCGCAGAAGCCGGGGAGCTACTCCGGGTTGCCGCCATGACATGTTTGCTGCCGTCTGAATGAAAAAGTTCGCGCATGCGCAACGGCACAGGGAACCGTTAGCAGAATCGTTAAAGAATTTCGCTAACGATTCCAAGGAATTGGTTCACTGGGAACCGGTTCTAAACAAGAACCGGTTTTCGATTCCCATCCCTAATTCTGAGTGTACAAATTTGTATTTCTTCCAAATGAAATGGTGGCACGGCAAATCAGAATACAGCGGACTGACACTTTCTAGGCAACACCTCCTGAACACTGCTTTGACAGGGGGAGATTGTCCTTGGCAGCGGTGTGTGCCCCCAGAGTGACTTTTAGTTTTTGGTGTTATACACTATAAACCGGGAAAACATTGTTTTCCAAAACAATGATGTCTTCTTCCCGCTTTAGGGTCGTTGGCTGTGCAGCAGTTCAATTAAGAAGGACTTTCTCTGACACAGCTGTTGGTATTAACCACTTTATGTGTTATATTTATGATCTTGTTAGAGATTTTGCATTTATACGATTTTATAACTGCTCCACAGCAGCTTGGGAATTCTGGTTAACATCTCACTGTTTCCTACTCATTCCACTGACGACAGAAGGAGAGAAATACATAAATGAGAACATCTATATGGTTAATGTGACCTCATTAGATTAGATTAGATTAGATTTCTTTATTTATCCACACAACGGGGAAATTCACTTGTTACAGCAAAAAGAGAAAAACAGAATTTAAATAACAGTGCCGAAGCAACAATAAAAAAGAAAGATCAAAATATATACACTACTAAACTACACATAATGAGAGTAAAAATATACAGAAAACAAAAACAACCTGCAAAACAGACACTGTGCAAAAGCAGGTACTGGGGAGAAAGTGGAGTGATGTAAGTGTTATTGTAATGAAAACAAAAGTATTATAAGTAATATTGCAACAGTAGTGACCATGATACAGAAAAAATAATTAAAAGTAAGTGACCATAATATAAATAATACTACAAGATAGTATAAAGGAAAATATAAATATTGCAATGTAACCATTATAAGTGACCATGATACAAATATAGATGTAAAGTGTTGAATATTATTGTGCATAGTAGTGATCTGAGTAAAAAAATAAAAAATAAATAAGAAAAATAAAAATACAAATACAGCTATGGTGAGAGGTTGAGTGGAGATAGAGATAATAGACAGGGACTACAACATTATCAGGTGGTGCTGGTGTTGTAGAGCCTGACTGCAGCCGGGATGAAGGACCTGCGGAACCTCTCCTTACACCGTGGGTGTAACACAACACAATAACACAATACAGCTACAGAGAGCAGGAGATCACTGGTGGAGGGTGGAAGAACTGGATCTGTGTCTTCAGCTGCCTAGTCACAGCTCAATCTGTGGCAGGGAAGTTAAGATGGTAACTTTTTGTCGTCTCTATTTTTCTCTGTGAACATCTTCAACGTTGATAACCGATGATACATCACAGCTGCTGTCACTAACCTGTATTCAGGTTTGTTTTGTCAGACAACGTCCTGAGCATGGAATGATTCAGCTCTGCCGTCCGTCCCACTCCGTACCAGATGTTTTTAATGTGAATGCCCAAAAGAGGCTGGAAAGAAAGAGAATGATCCGCCTGGATATCTCTGGATGCCAGTTGATTTTGCATCAGAGCTGCATTTTAAAATGTAGACAGCTTACTGTAGACCTGATGGATGAGGTTTTTCTGACTGTTTCATCGACTGTTTTGCTTTTTCTTTTCCAGACGGCCTGCAACTGTCGACCGGGCTCTCAAGGATCAGGCAGGTTTTGTTATCCTGCCAACCCCTGTAGAACTGTACGTCTACATATCATCTGTTTCTTCATCTATTATGTTTTTGTCTTGTTTTATGGAGACAAATCTGGAAGGTCTGAATGACTTCTTTGGAAAGATCTGGCTGTTAGCATAGGCAAATGCAACAGACACAAGGTACTGGTGGGGGTTCCACACAGTCAGAGAAATGGATCAATTCATAAAGATATGATAGAAATAAAGAAAACCAACTGGTGGTAGATGCAGATTGTGGTTTGCAGGTGTTTTAATTTGTGTCCTGTAACAGCATTTGTGGGTTTGTGTGTGTGTGTGTGTGTGCAGAATAACGGTGGCTGCAGCAGATATGCTCGTTGTCAGTACTTGGGCGATGGCCAGAAGAACTGCACCTGCCAGAGGGATTATATCGGCGACGGAATGGATTGTCGTGGAAATACCTTCTTTGTAAGTCGCTGGACTTCTGACCTCGGACTTGCCTCTGACCTCCTGTTGCCACACCTGTCGTCTTCACAGGAAGTTGTGTTGTCTGTTTGTGTGTCTTACAGGAGGTGTATCGATCGCCTGAGAACCAGTACTTACACCGAATGATGTCTGTGAGTTGTTGTCGTTTACTTTTAAATCCATAAATGACATACTTTACTAATTTTTATGCTTAAAATTGATGCTAATCAGCCAGACATTGAATTTCTATGTTGCACACAAGTGTCAACTCACTGTGACGCCATTGCTTTGTGAACTGATGTTCCTTGTTGACGAATGTCGCGAATTCCAGTCTTTTTCTCCCACTAATGCCTGATGGTGCAAATACTACACATACCATGAAGGTATTGGTAGTACTCTGCCGCCATCTAGTGGTCGGAGTGGAGAATACATACTAGCCCCTTGGAACTGTGCAGCAAAGTTATTTTGAGGTATTGAGCTGTATTACTGTGATGATGGAACAGAAATGATTGTACAGGAACATATGTTTTTATTCAATTTCAAGCAAAAGCAGCATCAATATAATATCTACATACCAGAGACTGGAAAATTTCGTAAATTACATTTATGCCCCATTATGCCTAATGTCGCTAATTTGCCTCATACCTACATTTTATATCTATTGTATATGCTATATTGAAATTAACAATCTCCACTTAATTTAGAATCTGTATGACAGCCAAAAACACAAATAATATTTTTTTTTATATAATTGGAAATTAATTCAGGTATTAAGGGGTTAAAGCCTTGAGTTTGGCATTTTGTCCGACGCCATCTTGATTTTTGCTGGTAAATATCCCCCAAAAGTGAAGCAGCAACATCTTGATCGCCCCCTGTTGGCTGGCAGGAGCAAAGGTCATGGGCATGGGCCAAGCAAAAAAATAATATAATGTCCTACTAATACATTTTTGAAAAGAAAGGTTTGAGGTTTATTTTGTGTAGTTCTTATCACACTGATGTATTATTCTGTTTGTTTTTAGTTCTTTGATTGTTAAATCTGGTTAAACAGGACCTGATTTAATTTGCCTCATGAAACCGATCCCAGATCCATCGTCACACAAGTTCATCTGATTTTTTTTTTTTTTTCTCAGTTAGCAAAAACTCGGACTCTTAATGACGGCGGACCGGTCACTGTCTTTGCTCCTGTTATGGAAATCTACAATGTAACTATTGTAAGTACAGTATCTACTTTTTGTATATAATCTAATGCAACAATTGGTTTTGCCTATAAATGTATTTTTAATAAAGAATATTAAAATATACATCTTGAACATAGTTGCTATTGCATGATATGTGTATCATTGATATCCGTGTGTGCGTGTGTGTGTGTGTGTGTGTGTGTGTGTGCGTGTGTGTGTGTGTGCGCCCGTGCAGATTGAAGAATGGAGGTCGTATGGTCGCCTCCCTGACTTGAGCCTTAACCACCTTGTCGGCTGTGAGATTTTGACCTTGAGTGACCTCAAAACAACCGAGCGTGTGGTCTCATTGTCGGGACACATGCTTCACTTCAGCGTGCAGCAGGTAACACACAACACACACAAACAGGTGTCCGACCAGGATGAGAGAGACTATGAATTATCAACTCAATATTAATATAAGTTTATAAATAATTTTTTATTCTTTTCATTTATACCAAACCGCAGCGATTCAGTCGATGCTCCTTCTAGTTGCATTTAAAATAATGACATTTGGATTTAAACGGTGGATTTGATTACAGGGGGGTCAAAATGATTCTGTCTGTGTCTGTCCAACTGTCCCTGTCTTGACTTTTATTTTCTACTCATCTCATCTTTGTTTGTACCTGTCTGTCTCGCCCTGCAGGGTTCGGTCTGGATCAACAACAGGTCGAGGATTGTGAAGAGTGATTACACCACGAAGGACGGAATCATTCACCACATCGACTCGCTGCTGACACCTTACCAGCTGCAGGACAAACCACTTCTCCAGCCCGACACGGTTTGAGTTTAAAACGATTGATGATTGATCAGATTAAATAGACAGAGAGTGTGACCCCCCCCTCTCTGTTTAGATGAACTTCACCACAGCAGCTGCATTTTATGGCTACAGCCGCTTCTACAAACTCGTGGAGGTAAATCCATAACAAGAAAACACGTTTCTCTTCTACAGCTACATCTGCCCACGCTGACAGTATATTAATAAAGATACGATATCTTTACATGAACATTGGGTCCAAAAAATGTACTGGGAAGAGTGAAAGTACTGCTAGTAATCTGTGTGGCGAACCCTGTAGGATGCAGGGCTGCTCCCTGTGCTGCAGATGGTCGTCAACCAGCCGCTCACCGTGCTGTGGCCGACGGACGCGGCGCTCCGCTCGCTGCCGGCCGAGCAGCAGCGTCTGCTCTCCAGTCCCGACCACCAGCCGCTCCTGGCCGCCACCGTGAAGGCTCACATCATACGGAACGCAAAGGTAGGACATAGACATGGGTAAAATAAGATACATTATTGTGACAGTTAATATGATCAAATAATATTGGATGTTGGACATACATGATTTCCTTTGTGTGCGTGTGCGTGCGTGTGTGTGTGTGTGTGTGTGTGTGTGTGTGTGTGCAGTTGACCTCTACCCTTCAGCTAACTAGATTTAGCAGGCAGTACCGCACCATGCACGGATCTGTCCTCAAATTCAGCTGTGACAAGGCCGTGGTGGTGAGACAATACACACTGTTTCAAACCTATACTGCAGCCAGCCACCAGGGGGCAATCACTATGTTGCTTACAATCAAATTTAATTACAAAAATTCACCTGCACTCCTCCCTCTGGTTGTGTTGTAAAAAACAGTATGGTTTGTTTGTGTGTGTGTGTGTGTGTGTGTTTTCAGGGGACTTTGTTGATTAATGAAAATCAAGCCAAGGTGGTGGAGTCCCACCTGAACTTCAAAGAGGGCGTGGCCTTTGGCATTGACCATTTACTGGAGCCGCCCGGCCTGGGAGCGCACTGCGACGACCTTGAAAACAGAACTTCTTACGTCAGTTATGCTTTTACTTTTACTCTTATTAGTGCAACTGATTTACCGTGTGCTCACATTCTCAGACAAGACGCAGTAATATTGAATCCGCTGAACTCTTTGCATATTTCTTTGCATTATGTCACAGCAACTGTTTTTCCAAATTTGTTTGCAAAGTCAATGAATGTCAATGACCGTTATTAGTGACTGAGCTAACAAGCTTGCTGTATAACAGAGCTTAATAACTTTAATAAATGATGTAAAATATAACTGGAGCTAGCGTGTTAGCCGTTAGCTTAGCAACAGCAGTAGTTCACCCACTAATCCTGTCCCCATGTCACAGAACCAAATATGTCCCGATCATCTCAATTTGTGGTTTGAAAATATAATTTTTTTTCTGGAGTGACCGGGCTTTAACACTGCAGCTTCCACAGCTGATGTTATCAGTGCCAGTGTTTCGAGTGTGACTCCACACTGCTGTCGTTTTTAAATGTCCTTCTGTTGGAATGTGGACTGAATCTGCCTGTCTTTAAAATGTCTCAGGGGAGGTGTGAAGTATGCGGCTACCCGCCACCCTGCCCCATCGGTCACCAGGATACGGTACGAGCTGCCTGTCTGCCCCAAAACACGAAAAACATAACATTAACTGTGGAGATAAATGTAATTCATGCTTTATTACAGGGAAATGTGGAGCCTTGTGCGATTCGCCACAGGGGGAACTACAGACGTTTTGGTTTTTACCCGTCGAATCCTTTCGGCCGAGTCGGCTGTAAGAGAGTCTGTCTGTCTCCGGTCTGGATTCAGAAGTGCTGCAAGAACCACTACGGCCGAGACTGTCAGGGTAAGGGAGCTGAGGAAGGAGGGGATGAGGGGAGGGAGGGAGGAAGGAAGGTGGGAAGGGAGGGAGGGAGGACGGACAGATGGGAGGAAATATTGTGTCCTCTACACAGTTCATTCGTGGAGATTTACTGTTTGTGGGAAGAATGTAAAGATTGACCTCAGGGTGGCGCTAGTCCTAATCATTTCATCATTAAAATCCATGTTTGAGCCTCTGGAGGGCAATTATTGTTATTATGTTTTTCAATGGATGGGGAAAACAAGTATACAAGACTTGAAGACCATCCACAGTTTCTGTCAGTGTGTCCATCCCCTGTAAAACAGTTCATTTCCCCAGTAGCTCAGGATCAGGATCATTCATTGCATTCTGCTCATGTGTGTTATGATATATTTGTTTCTGACTGGTGGTGCATTTGTACAAGAACGATCGGTGGGTCAACCAACACTAATCAGAATCCTCCTCTGTGGCAGATATCGACTGGATGTGAGAATGTAGCCATGACACCTCTGGTTGGTTTCATGCTTGTGTGTCATCTTCCCGTTTGGCAGACATTTAGATTTGTCACAGAAGTAACCCTGAAAAATCTAAAAGGGAGAAAGTTATTCTTTGTATTACGTTCCATGATGGCGCCCCCTGGTTTTGCATCGAGACAATTTATGAAGCACCATCGACCACAGACCCTCCAGCTGCTGTCAATCAAATACAGATGTGGACACGCCTCTGCTGCCTCTGGTTTACCTTCCTTTTGGATGAGCCCTCTGATCAGAATGTGTTTTTGATTCTATTCTTTCCCTCTGTGTTCCAGTCTGTCCAGGTGGCGTGGAGGCCCCTTGTGGAACCAGCGGGACCTGCGACGATGGCGTGCGTGGTTCAGGAAGCTGCAGGTGCTCCTCAGGCTTCAGTGGAAAAGCCTGTGAACTCTGCCGCAACGGCTACTTCGGCCCCAACTGCACAGGTACAGCAGAGATAAGCATGCAGGTGATCCTCCGAGATACTTCACCCACTGGATAAATGCTAGAAACAGTCAAAATCATCATCTTTAGCATCATATATCAGATTTTAAAAGCTTCCCAGTTGATGGTTAGATTTCAGTTTAGTTGCATATTGATAAATATGCAGATTAGCACTCATTTTATATATATTCTTTGAGACAATTGCAAAAACTACATTAAAGCAGAAGCTTCTAGTTGAAATGACAAATGTCTCCGGCAGCAGTTTGTATCATCAGCACCCACATACTTATATAATCAGGATTACTACAAGTTAACTTCTCTTTTAACAGTTTGAAACTCCCGCTGTGCCATGTTGGACGAGAACTCTCGGAAATGTCCAGATTGGTATTTTCAATAATCTGGTGCAGTTCATATTCTCACTGGACAAAGAGAAGCAGTGAAGCTTCATTCTAGAAGCTGATATCAGAGAATATTTTGAATCTGTGCTCAGAGTAAAAAAAAAACTGAAATCATTAGACAATTATCAAAGAACTAATCTTTGAAGCATTGATTTAATCCTGCAACCCCACCCACTGAACCCCATCAGTTCTCCAGCAGACTGTCGCCATAGCAACACTGCACACTCACCATCACACAGCTGGGTGTGCTTCCAGCTCAGGACAGAGACGCCCAAACGTGAATCAGCTGCTGATCCTCTTCTGTGTGAGCTGTTGTTAGCTGGAAACAAGGAAAGGTTGTCATGGATACTGAATTCAACCTAATCTGATCCAGAGTCAGAAACTTACTGATATTCAGGATAAAAGTGTCTTCAGGTTTCCACAAAGTCTGAAGCTTCAGCTCGTGGATGACACAACATAATGTAAAGCTCTGATTGGCTCCTACCTGGACTTCCTGTCTTCTGGTTTTTCAGGCTTTTGCCTTTAAGCTCCTTCAAGACAACACGTGTTACAGTCGTGAGAGACTTTCATTTAGTTGACAAACAATTAAATCACCTCTAGTTTATTTATAGAACACATTTAAAACTGTGCTGTACAAATTAAGATAAATGGAACGATAGTGGAGATGAGACACTAATCAAGACGAGATTTAAATCCAATGACAAAATACAAGATGATATCAAAATATACACAAATGTTAAATAAATGTATACACAATAAAAGTTATTAGTAATACCCAAGGGCCATTGAAAACATGTGCATGGGTTTTGTTTTTAAAAGTGTCAGTGAAGTGGGATCCAGCCGCTGCAAAGTCCCAGTCTCCTTAAGCCCCGAGAATCGAGTCACAGTCATAAGCAGCTTGTTTGGGGTCTAAGAGTTTAGAATCAAATTATGCCTTAAAGAATTAGTAATATATCCCTGGAGACAGTGCTCTATTTGACAGTGTGGCTGATTTTGCTGTGATCCAAACCAACCAGTCACAGAACACTGTGAATGAAGCAGAATGTTCGGGCAGATTTTTTTAAGACTTTTCCTGAATAAAGTTTGGTGAACGCCCTCAAGTATCAGCCCGATGGCCAATTATTTAGCATTTTTTCCTGCATCTTCAAAGCGTAAGAGCAAAACAGACACATATCATGTCACTAGGGTTCACCAGACATTTGTTGCACACTGTGACGTGGGATCACTTTTATACTGATGATTAAACCCCCCAAAACCATTTCTTCTTTGCCTTGAAGTGACAAACAAAAGGAAATGAACCCGACCGTTGCTGCAGGAACTCTGCATCTCAGGAGTAACTCCTCCGCAGTAGGAGTCATGGTTTCTCTCCCTCTCTTCTCTCTCAGCCTGTCGCTGTGGACCCCAGGGCAGGTGTGATCAGGGCACTGAAGGTTCTGGAACGTGCACCTGCCAAGCGGGCTGGAAGGGCGACACCTGTCGGATTGACATTGGTGAGTTTCCCTCTGAATACGATCTACATGAATCCAGGATGTTAAAAAGAGAAAAGTCTGGTTTTATTCTGGATTTTTGTTATTGTCAACAAATTTCGTGAAAAGACCAAAACTAAGGATGAGTGTGTTATTTGTTCCATACTTTGCAACCTATGTGTGTGTGTGTGTGTGTCCTTAAAATTAAGAAATATCCCTTAAATTGACTTTGCTGTACATGAGTTTTCTCTAGAAGTTATTTGCAGACATTTTGCTCATATGAACTCCTGGACTGTATTTTCGGTTCAGAGCCTTGTGAACCTTCTCACATCCTTTCCACCGGTGATGAATCATCTGTCTGTCTCGACAGGCTCGATCCCAGAGGAGTGCCGGCAGTGTCATGCCCAGGCCGACTGCGTGCTCGGTGCTGGGTGTCGGTGTAAAGCCGGGTTTCGTGGAAACGGAAGCTTCTGCGGTCCAGAGCCACGTGAGTGTTCTGCAGCTCAGGAGCTTTAACCAGCCCGAGATAATGAATGTCTGCAGACTGTTGTCCACATGATGACAGTGACCCTGAGTTAAAGTAGCAACATGAATAATAAGACATTTCAAAAAGTGAAGCCAAATTGTCTTGACCGCCCCCTGGGGTCTGTCTGCAGTATAGGTTGTAAACTCCGTCCCCACCATGTTAGTGGATGGGACATGGATGAATGAAAGCGCTATGACGGCATCTGTATCTGTAATTGTTTGCACAATGGAAGGAAGTGGAGATGCATCATCCATCTTTATATCAAACCAGTGATGTCTTTCTCTACCCACTTCCTGAGGGAAACAGTTTGTCTCTTCAGCTGCTAAATGCTGCACTACGTTCACCAGCTTGTCTGTAACTGGGCCTGATGTTTGGTGCCGAGCAGGTGATGTTCTCTGGGTTTGTGGAGCTTTTTTCCCGTGATAACAGCCACTTGCTGCATCTAAAATAATCAGAGAGAACAGTGAAACTTCACAAAAAACACTAAGGTGGGTCAGACTCATATATTTGATATACAGATGGACGAGGTGGATCCACTTTCTCTTATTCTCTTATTATATGAGATAAATGATCAATTTTAACAGCACATGAATATACATCAGTGTGATGAGAACTACCTGAACTGAGAGAAACCATCTTGAAAAATGTATTTGACGAGTACTTTGAGTTTTTTATATTTGTCCATGTCCCATTCACCAACATAGAGGAGGCAGTGTCTATTACCTATACCGAAGCCAGCCACCAGGGGACAAATACTTTATCTAAGCTTAATGTGGGACATCTAAACAGAACCCTCTGTAAGATGAGGGGCGCCACAGATTCAGTTGATCACTTTGAGAATCTCCTTTCACATTGTGACATCATTTTCAGACATTATTATAAAAACTTTGAGCGTAGCCTCTTCAAAGAAAGGTTTGGCAGGAATAATGCTGAGGTGTAAATCTGAAGGTGACACGTTTACAGTCCTCGGCGTGAGATAAGTTTGATTTAACGCTCTGCAGCTCCAGACCTCTGCTCCGAGTACAACGGCGGCTGTCACCAGAGCGCCGACTGCAACCAGACGGGACTGGTCGTCAACTGCACCTGTCAGAGTGGTTACCAAGGTGACGGCTTCTCCTGCGAACCCATCAACAGGTCGGTGGAGCAGCGTTCAAACACGGTTTCATATCAACGTGTTGTTAGTTGGAGTTGTGACGTCCAACTGCTGGATTTGCTCTCTGTGTTCCAGGTGTGTGGAGGAGACAAACGGCGGCTGCAGCGACTTCGCCTCCTGCAAGTTCACCGGTCCGGTGAGTCACTGTCTGTACATGCAAGTCATCTGATGATAGAATTCAAACTTTGTATACATTACCTACCTCTATTGAGATTAAACATGTAGAGGTCTAATATTAACAGAGATTGTGTATTTATATTATTTGCCAAATATGTACCAATGACTTTTTTGCGTCTTATGAAAATGAACAGCTCTCTTCAGATCTCGGCTCAAACATTTATGGCTTCACTCCAAAACAAATTTGATCGTGTTTCATCCTCAAGGGTGTTGGCGAGAAGTCGTCCACAACAGACTTTCCTCCAGCCTCGTCACGTCGAGCTGCTAGCTACTTACAAACAGACACGTGAAACACAATCAGTCTTATCGGCTGCTCAAAGCAAGTCAGTTCAAACTCCCTCACAGTGTCCGGACAACAGGTTAACTGACCAACTGCATCCGAACACAGAACAGATTTTGGGTTTGAACCTGGTCGCTCTGTGGTTGGTTCTTGCAGAACGAGCGGACTTGTGAGTGCCTGTCGGGCTACGTGGGGAATGGAGTCCAGTGTCTGGAGAAGCTGGCGCCCCCTGTTGACCGCTGCCTGGAACGTAACGGAGACTGCCACCCAGTGGCCTCCTGCAAGGACCTGCATTATCATGGTAACACATCTGCACTGATGTTCATCACAACAGCAACACATGATGGATCTATTACCATGGTAACACTTGAGAAGTGCCTTGAACCCACACCTGCAGTTACTTGGTAACACACCATACAGATTTGTATTAGAATAGTAACACATCTGCGATAACGACCATGCGAAACAAATACTTAAGTCTTTTTTAACTGGTAACACATCCATAACATTAACTATCGCCAAGGTAACACATCAGAAATGCAATAACATGGTAATACAATGCTAGTTAAGTTTATTACCATGGTAACATACTTGCACTGCCCGTTATTAAAACAGCAACTCATCCATAATATCTTGTTACCACGGTAACACCTAACAATAAAAGGTCCATCATATCCTCCCTGTAACACCAGATATTCTTATCACCATGGCAACACAAAATCCATCCTGTAACACCAGTTAATTTATGTCACTGTGTCAACCACAGTTGAACTGAGCCTGCAGCTACCAGTGTAATCATGTGTTGTGTTGCTTCTTTGGAGCGGGAGCCATTTTGTCTCCACAGTGCTGCTCAATGCAGTTGCCATGGTAACCGTAGCTTCGACAGTAGCTGACCTTTGGAGTGTTCATGTTACGATGGGGATGTTATGGAAGACCTGGTTTAGTTGGTCTGGGTTTGAATAGTGACGTTTCTGGAACTCGTAGACAAAAACCCACAAGCTCCCAGTCGGAGAACAACGGGCGACGCCCACAACTCGTTAAGACCCTGAGCTCATTAAGGCTCGTTGAGCACTGGTTATTTTAATTATGTCAATTTTTCCAGAGATGACTGGTACTTGGTGTCAGTAATCAGCGTGTATTGTCTAATATTATCATTGTGGTTCAGCCAACACAGCTGGAGTGTACCACCTGCGCTCTCCAGAGGGGAAGTACAAGATGAACTACACCGAGGCCGCCGCCGCCTGCCAGGCCGAGGGCGCCGCTCTGGCCAACTTCACCCAGCTGGGAGACGCACAGCAGGTAAACCACCTCCAGAGGGGGGGGGGGTTCAATAGAGACAACCGACTGCTCAGTTCACCTCACACACACACACACACACACACACAGTGTATTTATTAGAAAAGGCGTTGGGCAGACTTACTTACTTTCTTACTTGGGCTCATTAGGAACCTCCCCTAAAAAAAAATCCTAAACATTAAAGCGCAACCAGTGATTAATCCAGAGACGTGAGAGAGAGACAGGGTCGAATACACACATCTGTCGTGGCCCGTGAACGACCAAACAAGGAAGAACCAGGGTTGATGAGGAGTTGAGGCGCAGGTGTGAAGGCTGGTCAGCAATCAGGGAGCCAGGAAACACACACACACACACACACACACACACACACACACACACACACACACTCAGGAGAAAGAGAAAACTGAAGACGCAGCCAAGACTGTAAATTAGGAGATTGCAGAACCCTTTTAGAAAATACTGATGAACACACTGACAAACACTTCATCAATCTGTTAATTCATTAATATCGATCTCATCATCTCACTCCTGAATCTATGAGGCCAGATTTATTTTTGACGCAGGCGATTATCAGAAATCCAGAGGGAGATGCTTAGTTCACCTTTTGATAGAAAAGCACCTGACGGATGTATCATACAGCTTCAGGGTGATTTGTGCTTTTGTTAACAACGTGTTCCAGTTAATTGTGAACATTCCTTCTCATGGATCTGCTGCTCCGACCGCAGCAGTGCATGCTGGGACATGTGATCAGTCATCCATCATGCTGCTGTCCTTCTTCTCCGGTCCTGACAGCTGGGGATGCATCTGTGCGTGGCCGGCTGGATCGAGGGGGGGAGAGTGGGCTACCCGACCCGCTTCCCTTCTGTCAGATGTGGAGACAACCACGTGGGCCTGGTGATGTACAAAGAACCCGTGGACCAGAGCAGCAAGTACGACACCTACTGCTACAGGCTCAGAGGTACTGCGGCAGCACAGCTCAGATCCAGGTCGGGGATCGAGAGCTTGTATTGGTCAGAAAATGATTCACTTCCAAATGACGTCATGATGAAGTCACAGAGACGTCAGGAAATGACATCATGCGTAGTTCAAAAAGCATTTTGAGGTATCTGCATGCTGAAGGACCGTAGATACAATATGTTATGATCATAAAGAAGAATGACATCATCATGACATCACTTTAAGTCTGGAAAGGATTTATATTAAATCGGGCAACCAATCAGATAAGAGACAAGATCATATGGTATAAATGATGTCATTAGTACGCCAGAGTCCAAGTAAACCTTTTCATATCAGTGTGTGTGTGTGTGTGTGTGTGTGTGTGTGTGTGTGTGTGTGTATGTGTGTGTGTGTGTGTGTGTGTGTGTATTTGTCAGTGGTGGGAAGTAACAAAGTACAAATACTTCTTTCCTGTACTTAAGTAGATTTTTCACATATCTGTACTTTACTTGAGTATTTATTTTTCTGACTACTTTTTACTTTTACTCGTTACATTTGAACACCGATTTCGGTACTTTCTACTTCCTACATTCTCAAAACTGTCTCGTTACTTGAGCAGCGGAGGTTAGCGCAACACGGGCTTTACGCACTAGTCCATTACTATTTGAGTTATATTATATATATAGTATTTATTTTTTTATCATTTTTTTCATTTTTTTTTTCTCAAGGAACAGTACAACAACAGTTCCGTTTAAAGACATGAGGGAACGTAACGGAAAACGCAACTGGAAGTCGCCAATCTTTGATATTACACGTTCAATCACGTTCAATCATATCAACTTTTAAATGACGACTTAGACCTTCTATAAAAAGCACTTTGCATTTTTAATTCTGGTACTTGTACTTTTACTTTTGATACTAAATGTCAACACCAGATACTTTTGATACTTAAGTACGTTTAATATGAGCTACTTTAAGACTTTTACTCAAGTCATTTTTCTGACGGGAGACTTTTACTTTTACCGAAGTCACTTTCAGGTAAGATATCTGTACTTTTACTCAAGTATGGCTTTCAAGTACTTTATACACCACTGGTATTTGTGTGTGTGTGTGCAGATGTGTCGTGTACATGTCCCACTGGTTACGTCGGAGACGGAGACTTCTGTCACGGCGTCCTGACAAACGTTCTGGCAACATATAGCAGCTTCTCCATCTTCTACAAGGTAAAAGTGACGCTTGGACCATTTCGATAATTCTGCTTCACCAAGGAGGTTATGTTTTTATTGTTGTTTGTTTGTTTGTCTTTGTGTTAGCAGGATTAAGCAAAGAGAGCGTCTCTCAGAGAATAATACATGGATCTGAATGATATCTATGAGTGTGTGCAATTTGGTGCAGATCCCAATAAAAATCCTGACCTAGGGATTTTAAATGTGGTTTTATCAGGAGACTGTTGGGCGGAGTTAAGTGCTCTTCTAGTTTATTTATGCCTGTGAGGTTACTCTCTCTCTCTCTCTCTCTCTCTCTCTCTCTCTCTCTCTCTCTCTCTCTCTCTCTCTCTCTCTCTCTCTCTCTAGTTACTGATGGATTATAGGGACTCGACCCCAGATGGCAAACAGCTCGTTGAATTCCTCACTCACAGGAAGTCAGAGGTCACACTGTTTGTTCCTTATAATAACGGCTTCAGCCCAAACCAGGTGATGTACAAAATCTATCACTGCTTACGAATGACTAATTTCAATAACACTTATTTTTACATTATTGATTGTTAAAGTGTTGCTTACATCTATTAATCTGACTACGACTATACAATACATACAAGACACTTTACATTTAATCAATACATTTTACAAGAACATCTACACAAGTTCTATGAGGTTGAAATGATCAGGTATGAATACATATTGTGAAATAGACATATTTGGAGATACTGTAACTACTATTTTGTATTTACTCACCTCTGCTTGTTCACCAGTTAAAAGTGTTTTTAGTGTTTGATTACATTTGACGATGTTTCGTTTAGTATTTACCTTTTTACCATTATGCTGTGCTTCCATTTTGAAGAAAGAGTCGGCTCTACACTCATTTTAACCTTCAGAACTGAACTTGAATCAGAAGACACAGGTTCACACTGAGCGGCTGGTGACTTCTGTTCTGTTTCTATTCTGTGTTTGTGTCGTCAGACTCTGTCTGGCAGAGATCTGGAGTATCACATCTCAACCAATCACAGCAGACGACTGTTCAAAGATCTGAGGCCTGAGGAAGTCATCACATCGAGGCTCGGGTTCAACCTGACCGTTACCCACGGCAACAACGAGGTCAGAAACACGCGCACACACACTCACACACTCACACAGGCGCACACACACAGGCGTACGCACACACACACACACACACACACACACACACGCACACACACACTGGTCCATTAATCCAAACAGGAAAATGTAAGAAGACATCAGACGTTCATGGTCCCACAACTTAGCATTTATTTGCAACACATGTAAGAAATGTCTTGTGACACATTCATGTAGCTGTCAGCAGCTAACAGAAAATTTAAATTACTGTTGAGTATTTAAGTTCAAATGAATAAGTCACTATTAAGAAGCTGTAATACGTAGCTTATTTAATCGTTGATCAGCAACCACAAATAACAGCCTTTGGGTTGCCAGGTTGTGGAAAATCCTTCTCCAGCTTGACACTTTATCAGGGAGACTTTCCTAAATGACTTTGAATTAGCACAAGTTGTTTTAGGAGAAGACATTTTTAGAGGTAAATATTCAACCTCAAAGTTAAAGAATTAACATTCATGTTGCACAAGCACTTGAAATGACTAAGCAGCTGCGCTAGTCGTCTTTTCCCCAGGGTTCGGGGTTTGTCCCCAGGGACAAGACAACAACAATCCTTCCTCTGGCTGTCAATGTGTTTAAAAATCAAAATGTGGCAGATGTTCCAGATGTTCTGCAGCACATTGAAATAAGGTAATAAGACAAAAGTGTCACACTGGAGAAGGATTTTCCACAACCTGGCAACCCACCGATGTTCTTATTAATGGACACTGAACTGAACCATCAAACATGTCGTGCTCTACAGGATAAGTTCTGAATGTCCTGAAGTGTTTTCCTATATTTTAATTCATGACTGGTTTCCAGCCGATGTGTTATAGTTGTTAGCAAGTGTATTAAATTGTTATTGCAGCTTAGAAAATGCTTAATGAATGTTTTCCCATGTTATTAATATTGATTATTGCTTTTGTTTCCCCTCAGACCATGAAACTGGTGAACAAGCGGCTGCTGTTGGACTGGGACATTCCTGCTGTAAACGGGATCATTCACATCATCGATGCGCCACTGACTGCCCCCCCGCCCGCGGTGAGTGAAGACGGTTTAACCCTGAGCTGTTGACAATAGACCGTATTCACACGACGGCCATTTTCCTCTGACGCTCAGGGAGTGACGCTCAAATGAACAGAATACTGTTTGTACTGCTGTGATCCCGGTGTTTAATTCATATAAACACAGAGAATGTGACAAATGGTTTTCATGTCCCATTTTCCTAACTGATCAGCAACTGAAAGGAGGGACGTGAGGCCATGTTTCAAGGTTAAACTGAATATTTGATAGCTCATTAGCTTCCATTAGACAACAAACTGTAGGTTTTAGCAAACACATCTTTCTTTTTAACCACATCCTGAGTGTCAGAGCAGAGTCTCTGTGGAGGATGAACCAGGAACAGGCCTTGGTGCTCCTCCTCTGAGTGTTATCACATTATTATCACACATCTACACAAGGTCAGCGAGTTCTCCACAGCACTCAGCAGCCACCAACACTTCACTGCAGTCTGAACTCACATTGTTCACTCAGGAAACGGTTGAACACTCCACTATCACAAAGATCCGTACACCACACAAGATGTGTGATGCTTCTCCACTTCCTCTCACATTCTAGAAAAAAAGCTGAAAAAGATCTGGATACTAATTAAAACTGAGTTCACCTGAAACATGAGCACTGGAACAAACATGTGAGAAGAAGGAGTGTGTATTTACCGTCTGTGGTCCAGACCAGGACGTCCCTGTGGACACGTGAGCAGGGGGACACGTCCTGTTTGTCCTCTGATCCGGATCCAAAACACTAATTGATCATTGACCTACTTGAGATTTGATCTTCCTCTGGGGGAACGATGCTGCGAGTCACGTTTCCATGGTAACAGTGTAGTGGTGTGTGACATCAAGTGGTAGTGATCAATAGGGCTCATCTGTTGTCCTTGCATGTGTATTAATTGTCATTACCTGTTTGTGTTTGTTGTAACTGCCATCTCCAGATCTACTATGACGCCTCCAAAGGCCACGGCCACTCCAGCGGCACAGTGGCAGCCATCTTGGTTTCGTTGTTATTGGCATGTGTGTTGGCTGCGCTCGGTTACTACGTCTTCAAACACAAGACCGATGCCTTCCGCTTCCAATACTTCAGGGTAAGTTTCTCCCAGTATGTTCTCATGGGGACCTGAAGGTTGAAATGGGAAAGTAAAGTCTTCTCTTAGGCATTTTTAACGAGTATATGGACTACGTAGTTAGCACGATGTAGCCATACATGAAGGTTTGCTTTAGCTCAACAACGCATGGATGGATTTCCACAAAACTCGTTGTTTTATCATTGTTGAACAGATCTTAATGCTGGAAGATCTGATATTGATATTTAAATCCTTGTGGTTTGAACAGATTTGAAGTTAATCAGGGGTTCAGTGTCGTCCTGTGAACAGCTGTCTGTGTGTTTCCTCTGTGACAGGATGAGGATGAGGACGCTGCAGCCGGAGGCAACAACAAACCAGCGCTGGTCTCGATCCCCAACCCTCTGTACAGCGGCTCCAGGGCCTTCACCGAGCCGTTTGGGGTGAGTGGGCCGATCTCAACATTTACCTGAATCTGTTTTTATCAGCAGCTTTGTTAAACCACAACACATTTCTATGTTTTCCCTCCGTGTTGCTGGATTCCAACAGACTCTTGTTGGAGCTTGAAAACAATCCTAGTGATGTTTTCATGAGTGTGTTTCTACTGTTGTACAAGTTGTGGTTTTCTTTAGCCTAGAATTTATATTTAAATACTTTATATTTGAATACTTTATATTTACATCGGGAGAGAGTACTCTCTATGGAGGCAGCCATGTTTTTTTACAGGAGCCCAAACTGAACAAACTAAACCTTTCAAGTTTTTATGAAAACTGAAGGCTTCTCCTTCATGTTTGGAAGGGGAGGGTGAGGGTGTTCAGCTGCAACGTGCAACTTCACCACTAGATGTCACTAAATTCTACACACTTTAAAGGTGATGATGCACAAAATGATCTTTAAAAAAAACAAAACACCTTTTTCCCAACTTTGGATGAGGCTTTTGTCGGCAGTGGAACAGGCCTCCGTCAATAGTCAAATTTTAGTAGAAATGTGTCTGTGACATACACACTAAAAATGGCCCCAATGAATCAATCTGTCTAATTAGCCAAATCGCAGTCAACCATTTATTCAAAGCATTTGCTGCGTCATCAGCTGAGTATCTGGTTACAACGGTGACCGGGGCCCCCAGTGGGAGGAGGGAAACATAGACACAGGAAGAAAAATTGTTTAAAACCAAAACCTTGTTTTTATTGTTGTTTCAACACTTAATGTAGGTAAGTTTTAAATGTCAGAAGGGATTCCTCAAATTGTGGTTTTGAAGATAGAAAACAGATTTGAACAGTTGATTGGAAACCCAGCTGCTGTTTGTGTTTCTTTATGACTTCAGTCAGTTCTCACGACTCTTTACTTGAGGAACAGTTGAAAGTTATTTGTGAACAGCCCTGCAAACTGAACAGTAATTATTAGTGTCCGTTTCCTGGTTTGATCATTCTCTCTCCTTCCTACAGGAAACCAGTCCAGGAGATGAACCAGCAGAACCTCCAAAGATTCTGGACCTGGATTAGCGAAACCAGTTGAAACAGAACAACTGGAGCTGTGTACAAACCACAATAACTACTGACTGCAATGTGGTTCAGCTTTGGACAGTTCATCCACATCCAACTAAGAATGAAAGTTGTCAGTTTTTCTGAAACGAAAAAGTATTTTTATATTTTAAATGATTGTGTTTCTGGGAGCTGTGGAGCAGCTGTGACTCTTTCAGCTCCTTGTTTTGCTCTTTCTTGGCACGTGTTGTTTGGTCCGGTCTCTGCAGAGACAAATGCGATTTAAAAAAACAATAACTACAAAACAGTTTGTTTATCGACAGGATCACGTAAAAACTACTGAGCAGATTTCCATGAAACTTGTTGGAAGGATCTTTGTATCCCGACTCACATGGTGAGTTAGGGACTTTAATTCATGGATCCTGATGGAAACAAATATCAGGTAAATAGAAGGGACCGATGTGTATGACTGTGCTTGTCATGCTGCTGTGTGTCTACTGGATATTTGAATTGTAAAAGATATGTAAAGAGTTTTTTGATCACTAGAATAAAACTATAAAACAAATTCCATCTATCTTATAACTTATTTTCTTTATTATTAACACCATGGAGTCATTTCAACATTCAGGCTCATTTTCCCTCTGACTTGTTCTCCACCGACTCCTGAATAGAATATCCGGCTCCTCGGTTTCTGATTCTCCACTTTGTTCACCAGCAAGTCTGTAAAGCTGCTTCCTCACATGAACTGAAGTCCGGACATTTTCCTATTTACGACGCAAACGTCAGAGTCGGTTGCTGCAGATCTTTGACACAAATTTGACTGTGAGTGAGGACCCGTGAGAATTCAGCAGGAAAATGTCTGGAAAATCCACAATGAGTAAGCGGGTGTGTCGATGTGCTGTGAACAAAAACACTTTGTATTCCTCAGTGGATTTACATCATGACATCTCTCTGCTCAGTCGCCACCTCTCACCTTAACGCTCCGGACATCTTCCCCTTGTTGTGAACGCGTCTTCATATGTCAAAGGCAAAGTCTGCACCCAATTTTCCACATATTTTCTGGAGTTCATGTGTGAAAGCTATGAAACTCAGCTCAGAGCAGGTTTGAATTAGTATTTTCAGGCATAAAAACAGGATGAAAAGTCAGGAATGGCAACTGAGTGTGTATCTGTGATATTCACGGATCCATACCACGATCACTACAGAGCAGAGTAGTGAAGCTTAACCTACTTAACTCATGGGGGTGTGAGATTACGTAATTTTTAATCAGGATGGGAGACGATGGAGATTTCTTCTTTATTTCATGGGCATCCTTCCACGTCTCAATATTTCAGTCTGGACGAATGAAAGTCAAGCTACGTATTTGGCTAATAATCACAAATGAATTGATATTGGAATTATTGTTGGGTTTTGTTGAAGTTAATCATTTAATATTTTAGTGACAATCAGCTTTAAAACGCAAAACCTCCACATCCTCTAACCCTACATCTGTTTGAATATAAAAGGAAATGATGATCCTTTCTTGGATTTCCTTACTAACAAATACTTTTATCTATTATTGTAGTTTTCACGAAAACCACCAAACGCTGGGCCAGTGTTCGATGTCTACGTCGTAAACATAGAAACATTCGAACACAGGAAACGTGTTTTGTTGACCCAGACAGTGTGAAAGCAGCCATGTTGTTTAGGATGGAACCTGCTTCCTCTCCTCGGCTGCTCTGATCTCACTGGATGACACGTTTGTTGTTATTCTGCTGCGTTGAACTCTGGCTCCGGCCGAAGAACCCAAACGCTCCGTCACTCTGTGCCTTCGCTTTAAATAGCCCGACTTCTCTGCTGCTGACATTCAAGACACCAAACAACCAGCCTGACCTCGTCCCTCTGCCGTCCAAGTGAGCAGATCCAACGCTAACTGGGAAACACGGAGCAGTGTGATTCTACATATGAGCCACATCTAGAGCATCTGTGATGAGGCAACCTTTTCAAAATGGACAACGAGCAGTTGAGGAGGTTCCGGCTGCTTCACCGCATGCAAAGCTCCCTCCCTCCCTCCCCCACCCAACACACAAAGAGCTGAGCTGCGGAGCTGGCGGCAGAGCAGACTGGAAAAGGTTTTGCCTGAGAATCAACGCTGTAGGGGTAGAAGCGGTGGGGGGGGGGGGCTGACCTCCACTGCTGCCGGCTGCCATCTTCACAGACCTCATTAAAAACAGTGACGCCGGCTCGCGTCTGACCTCGTGACTCACAAAACTGATCCGATCTGAGACAAAGAGCTGGAGAAGGACCCGAGCGGCTCCTCTCGGGCCGTCGCTCTGGCTCTCGTGTCTCATGAGCCCGAAGCCTGCAGCCATGTTGGTGATTAACACCTCATTTACATACTGAGCTCTGACTGGGTGGTGATGCTCTCACCTCTCAATGCTGCCGCTGGACCATGTGGTCTACATCTTGAGTTATTTTAATGAGTCGTTAACGGAGGGATGTAAGGATGGAGGGATGGATGTAAGGATGGCTTTCCTTATATCTGCCTCGTGTTAAGACCATCTTGGGGAAGACAGCTTTCTGTTATAAAGCACCCTACATTGGGAATGAGGTCCAAAAATCTTTAAAGTTGTGCTCATTTGTTTCACTGACAGAGTCCTCGAGTCTGGTCTCATGTACAGCTGACTTCTCCTGCAATGACTGTAACTGCTAGTTGACTTGGCCATAGTATTTTATTGACGAGTTGTTTTATACCTTGTATTACTGTGTATATAGATATATGCATATTTATTTCATTCCTATTTATTCAATGTATTAACTTTTAATGTATCAACTTTTTTATTGTACCCTCGGCACCATTGTAAATGAGGGTCTTATCCCTCAATGTGTCTTCCGAGGCTTAAATAAATATTCAATCAATTCAATCAATGGATTTATGGATGGACGTTTTTCTCATTCAAGCACTAGCGGCCTGCTCAAGTCCTATTGTAGAAAATTATGAAACCATGGACTTTCCCTCCATTTTTTGAAGTTGTTTTTTCGGGCCCCAGCACTGACAGACAGTGAGGGCCTATTGAAATTGTAAGGATTATTTTTTTTTTTTGTCAGGAAAATTAATTGGCTGTTTGAGGGCTTTAACATGCTCAAATTCTTACCAAAATTTGCAGAAAACTAGAGTGGTGAAGAAGTGGTGAAAATGTTTAAATTGGCCGACATGTAAAAAAAATCAAATTCATTAGATCAACTTCAACTTCTGTGACTGTCATCTCAACAAGATGGAGATATAAACTACCTCAGTATGATTTCATCACACGGTGTAACAGTGGTGTGACATTTTGAAGATTCGCCAAAAAAAGGAGGGATTTGTTATAACTCCTCTGTTCATTGTTCTTTCAGCCTCAAAACCTCATTCACACATTCACAGTCCCGCCCTGATCAGATCCATCAATATTGACTCATCATTACAGCGCCACCTGCTGGCTACAGGAAGTGACATGTTTTAAACTTTGATGAACTGCTCTTGGCTGCTAAAGAACACTTCAGAGGATTCATTTAGCAAATAATTATTTGTTGTCAGTTTGCTTTTAATGTCAGTGTCAGTGGTGTTAGATTCCTTTGATGTCTTAGATGTAAAGGTGAAAGATTTATAAAATCTGAAGAGACAAGAGTGTTTTTGACCTGAACAGATCTATTAGTCTAGTGTAGTGATAGCGATAGCACCACCTACTTCCAAAAGGAGGTAAGCCTCGTTTTGAAACTAAATTCGATTTAGATAAAGTTTTCCCTGTCTTCCTGCTGGGTCAGGCTGAGAGGGCCGGACCTCCTCTGTCCACTGGAGAACGCCACACTCCCAAAAGTCAGTTTCACTTTGATTTGCTGTTGGATGCTGAGAAGTGCAAACACCGGATGGAGATTCCCACAAACATGTCTGGCATCAGCGTGGATGGACGTAAGTGGGGAGATTTGTTTGGTGCATTGCATTTTTGTTTTCCTATATAGCTTGAGTGCTATGAAATTTGTTTTTCTAATCTTTTTCTTGCAGCCACTGGAATGTTCTTTGGCACAGAGCCGAGTCCCATGAGTGGCATGTCACCGGCCATGACACCGTGGAACACCGGGGCTTCACCAGCCTGCGGCGCTTGGTCTCCTGGTATCGGTGAGAACATGTGCAGGTTTCTTTGGCTCTTCTCCTTGTGTCTGTTGTCATTCGCTGACTCCCCTCCCCCCCCTTTTCTTTTGGTGTTTCCTCGTCCAGAAGGCGTCTTGACTCCTGGTGCAGCCGGTTCCTCTCCCAGCGCAGAATCAGACTCAAGTGGCTTCTCTCCTGACTCCTCCCCTTCCTGGTCCCCGACTCCTGGCTCCCCAGGTTCTCCAGGACCTCCCCAGCCCCGGTCCCCTGGTGGCTACACCCCACAGAGCCCAGGCTCCTCCCCAACATCCCCCTCTTTCTCCTCCAACAGCCCCAACTACAGCCCAACCTCTCCTTCCTACCCCCCCACTTCGCCCAGTTACTTCCCAACTTCACCTTACTACTCACCCACCTCTCCCTCCTACTCGCCAACCAGTCCAAGGTACAGCCGCACATCACCGAACTACACTTCCACTTCTCCCAGTTACTCCCCCACCTCTCCCTCCTATTTCCAGACATCGCCCTCCTACTCTCCAACCTCCCCCAACTACTCTCCCACTTCTCCCTCATACTCTCCTTCCAGTCCGCGCTTTACTCCGCAGTCACCCACCTACACACCCAGCTCGCCCTCCTACTCCCCAACCTCCCCCAAATACAACCCGGCCTTCAGCGACGAGGAGATCAGCTGACGATCCAAAGCGGAGGAGGAGGAGGAGGAACCTGAAAACCCTGTGTCACCTCATGGAGGACACTTGAAGGCAAGCGCATTTTAACCAGCTGGAGGTGGCAGTGTTTTTAGCCACAGGGGTACCGACTGTTGCCCCCCAAAAATATCAAATAAAACTATGATGTGAAAGACTTGAACTGCTTTGCCTGAAGGAAGAAAAGGCTGCTTTTTGAAATAGTTTTCTAATTTTCATTTTTTGTTGAAGCCAAACTGCAGAACCCAAGAGGAAAAAAAATAGAGGGAGGGTGGTGAACACGAGGGGGAAGAGCATGTCCCTTTTTAACTTTCTAGTGCATAACATCCAGTCTCTCTCTCATTCTCCAAATGTTGGGTGTGTAGTCGTTCCTGGAAAGCATACACTTTGCCAAAAGCCTTTTTTTGAAAAGCTGAGTGGATTGTATTCATCACCAAAGCATAAGCTCTAAAGAAAATCAAGATTTCAATTTGATCTCTTGTTCAAGTTGAATTCGGAACACGTAAATGTTGAAGGTTGTTAACGTTGCCATGTAAGAATTAAGATGTTATGCTATGGTTATATGGTTATTTGGCACTTTGTCGTGATGACAACTCAAAGCGCTTTATTGTGCAAGTTATTGGCAGATGGGGGATGATCCGAAAATGAATGACTATTGTGAGGAAGTTGAGTCTGAATGACCATTTGTACCAATGGGAAAGGATTCGCTCGAGGTCTTTCTGGGACCTTGAACTTTGATCATCGAAATACAATCAGTTTATCCTTGTGTACAACTGAATGAGGCGTTCTTTAGATATGGGAAGAATGGACGGACGACCCAATGATAGAAGGCCTTGGTCATAAAAAGAAATGGAACATTCTACACATGAAGTGGCTGAGGCTGAGGGGTAGAGTGCTCGTCCTCCAACCTGAAGGTCGGCGGTTCGATCCCCAGTCTGAACCATCTGCATGCCGAAGTGTCCTTGGGCAAGATGCTGAACCCTCAATAGCTCCCCATAGAATAACAAAGTGCTGCAAGTAGATGCACTGTATGAATGTGTGTGTGAATGGGTAAATGTGAAACTGTACTGTAAAGCGCTTTGAGTGGTCATCATCAGACTAGAAAAGCGCTATATAAATACAAATCCATCCAAGTTGTTATAGTCTGCATTGGTTGAAGCCGTATGTAGCCAAAGATCTGAAACCTAAGAGCTTCTTGAACATGAAAGCTGACGAATCTCATCATCGAAGTTTAGCTGCAAACAGACAATAGCTGTTTGGATGCTTTAACAACATAATTGCTAAACTAAGGTCAAAGTCTCACAGAGAATGTTTGTTTATTCCCCAGATGCTCAACAACAACCCAATGACACAACTTTCCGCTTGTTGAGTCAGACGTCCTTGAAAATAAACAATCTGATCACGTGATATGGTTCTCAGCCTTGGATCCGATTCAGCGCTGCGCTCACTGAGGTCAACATGTTCTGGAAAACGAATCTGAGGACAATATCGTGCAAATTATTTTTAAATATTTTATTTATTTAACAAAAGGTTTTCAAAGATCATGTAGGAAATACAATATCATACAAGTGTTGCACAAACAGGACTAACAGAAAGAAGACCTACAAAAGGGAATTGGTGGAGGACGTGGACATGGCTGCGTGAAGACAGAAGGAGACAAGGAGACCAAGAGCCTGCTCCAGAACCGAGAACTCACCGGAACAGAGACATACAAAAAGCTTTTCAAGCTGAGCACCAAACGCTGATCTGGTGTCAGGTTCAACGGAGGAACGGTTTTCTTATTCAAGAAAACCATTTTCAAAACTGAAAGCAGATTTCCTCAACGAATCAAATCCATTCTGTGTGACCGGAATTTAAATCAATTTTATTTTGTATGGTGTCGACTTCATGAGTTTTGAAACACAAGACCTTTCAAGGTTCACTGACCTAATGTTGATTTAGTGGTTATATCAGGACATCGACAAATGTGGCTGTTGAGTTACATCAAGGTCAACTTACTTGCAGCTGACTTTTTCCAGGGCCTTTATCTGCTTGAGATCTGGAAAGGCTCAAGAAAATGTGGACCAAGAGTTTAGATCTTTTTTTTTTATCAAAATGTGTTTCCGATGCCAAAATCTTGTGGAATGCTGTTTCACCAAACAATTTTTTTCAGGGCAACACAGAGTTTCTCACAGATGAATACATGAACAAACCCTTTGGAAAGCACGCGAGACGGTTTGGCATTCTCATCCCAACCTGCAGGGGGCAGCCAAACTAACAGTCCATCAAAGAATAATTTTACAGGAAGTCATTGCTCTTTAATGCTCCAATCTGAACCAGTAGAGAAACAGGAGGACATTCTAGTGTCAGTCACTTCATTCGGCACTAACATGGGAAAGTTAGCACCAGTACCAAAAACCAGTGTAGTTTCACGGAAAGTAAAACTAAATTTTAGGGAATATTTTCAACAAGCTGCAGCAAATAAAAAGTGACAATGAAATCAGTGCCACATTCACAAAGTTCTTTTTTAATCTTTACAAGAGTCACAACAGTCAGATCTTCAGCCGAAGAATTCAAGAAACCATAACCTAAACTGTTTGGGCAATACTCGGCAGCAGCGTGATGGAAGATAAAATATCCATATGCTGCAGTTTCAAATTCAAATGGAGAGGAAATAAAAAGACCTGCAGCTCAAGTTAACCAAATGTTTCGAATCATCAGAAGTCCAACTGACCTTAATTGCCTTTGAAGTGCAAAAACGTATAAGGAACCAGCAGCTTGTTTTTCATGTTATTCCACTTTATACTTTTGACCGAAAAGCAAAAATGTGGAGAAGAAACTCTGATATAACAATCAAGATATTCTGACTTCAAATGAATATTGAGAAAACAGACGCCTTTGAGATTAAAGAAAGAATTTGTATTTTAATAAGAACTGGTTCCTGGCATCAAATACTCTCAACAGTCAAAAATACTCTTTGCAATCTTTACTTTTTTGTAAAATAAACCAAAAGGAAGGACTGTGGTTCATCCAGGTATCAATCTGTGTGCCATGGGTTTGATTCCCTGCTCTGCTCGCTCCAAGAGCCTTTCTCGATTTCCAGTGGAAACAACAAAAATACAAAAAAGGAAGACAAACTAAACCCCCCCCCCCCCCCTGCCTTTTAGTTAACCATCACATCTGCTTGTCTGAAGAACTTGCATACCCGCCTTGTTCATCCACCAGTTATCTGGGTGTGAAGTGGGATTGTCCTATTCTGCCATTCATTCTTTCTTTGCTATGGAGAATAGGCCCCACAGAGCGAGAGCACTGTGGATAAGCACTGCAAGTAAAAACACTTGGTGCTGGACTTCAACTCACTTGTAAATGCATTAATGCTCTTGAACACACCCAGTGCCTCGTTGAAAGGGAGACTTGGGAAGAATGATGGTTAGCTTTAGCATTGTGTATGTCGTACACTTCAATTGTCAACACAAAATATTCTGTGGACAGAAACAATGTACCAGTATTCGTCCACCTGACGTTTCCCAGTAAAAGCATCATCCAAATTCAAACCTCTTTCTATCCCGGGTGCACCTGTCAGGAAACAGAAGTTCCACAATAAGACTTACTTCTTGACCTCCAAAACTCAGCAGAGATCCCAAAAACCCATGTATGATGTCTGCTATGAACACTGGGGCTCAGCCAGCTACAGGCGAGTGGACTTTAAAACACTAACATCTGCTAGGACACAATGTGTATGGGTTTTGGGGGGAACTGTCAGTTATTCTGGTATCTAAAGTCTCTCAAGACGTGATTGAGAGGTTGGATCTTAATCACGGGTGAAAGATTGACCTGCAGGATCTTCTGCGCTTTCCTGCGAGCGTCGGCTACCGACCGAGAGTCGTCCACCTTTATCACTTTCCATCTAAAACGGTTCTTGTCCTTCCAGCCATTTCTCCGCCGGGCCGGGATGTTTAATTCCAACGTGCCCTGACTGTCCCTGTGGAAGCCATTGCTGGTCAGCTCTGTGTGAGTCTGTGGAAACGCAACACCAATAGCGGAGAAGACTGGTGCCGAATCTCCAATGAGGGCACCATCAAGTCGGATAGGGCAGGACAGGGTCTTCTGACTAAACAAGGCCACGGCTTTGGTGGACGCCCCGGCACCATTCTGGGAAGGCTGCAAAGGTATTCCTGATAGCATTGGAGGGTGCTGTTGCTGTGAAAAGGCAACAGAGGGAGCCTCAGAGGACAAGTTCCAGGTGGTGTGGATCTGGAGTCTGGCCGTGTGGAATCCCGACCGGCCTTCAATGTTGGTTAGTCTGAGACATGGCTGCACCTGCAGTGTCCGCGACGTCTCTGCAGTCTGAAGGGGGGTCCTACTGCAGACAATGGTGGGATGGTCCGCTAGCAGCTCTGGAGGGCGGACCCCTTGAATTATGGGGATGCTCTCCTCAGAAGTGTTCCAGGATGGGTGCACCTCTCTCTTCTTGGTCACGGGCCTCCTTACCTTTCTCTTGCCTGTCGGTCTAACGTTCTTGTTGGGTGGCTTCAGCATGTCTACAGTCAAGAGTTGGCTTGTGCAGGAGCGATATCTGTAGACGTCCTTGCTGCTCAGCACAAGGGGCTTGTGGCCCTCCTCGCTCAGCTCCTGAAGGAAGGTGACTAACTCCTCCGTGCATGAGAAGTCATGGGACATTGGACTGAGGATCTGGAGAGCATCCAGAAGGACGTTGTGCCCTGCCGACGAGATCCGAGACCAGGAATGAACAGCTTTACGCTCTTCATTCGCATATACCAATGGCCGGCCAACCACGGGACCTTTCCGCGCGTCAGCCATGTTTGTAGTCCTGTTAAGAGAAAACAGCATTTGGTTACTCAGGAACTGCTCCTAGGTCTAGAGTATTTACTATGCAACCTTTTATTTGTTAGATGCCCGTTTTTGAATGAGATGAAAGGAAACTGGTATTTAAAAATATGTAAAGTTTGTCTGCTTTTCCAGATCAAGAACAATCAAAACAAAAAGCCAAATCAAATGGAGACAGTTTAAATATGATAAAAAATAACTTATGCTAAACCTGCAATAGGCAGTCCTTTTCAAATTTAAATGGAAAAGCATGAATAATCTTGCTGCTCCAGTGCAGGGCACAGCAGTAATTCATCAAACAGCAAATTTGACTGTTTGTCATCAGGAGTAATAATAATTCTGGGGTATTTCTTACTGCAATTGTTAAATTTTCGGGTAGATGTGGAATGAGGAGAGGATTGTGTTTTTCTGAACATTTCTCTATCATCACAATCATTCAGCTGCTTCTGTCTGACCACTGACTTTCTTGCTCCTCATTAAATGTGATGAATGAACCTGTACTGCTGAACACACAGGGTGGAGTTTTTCATTGGGTGGATAAATGCTCAGAGAACAAGCTAGTTTGCTTTCAGCCCCCAGGTTATCAGACCCCTCACATGGTCAGACCAGCTGACAGCAACCCAGCAAATAAAAAGAAACACTAAAGCTTCAATCCTACAGAGAGAATGACCCCAGCTGGCTCAGTGCTCTGAGCTGAGAGCAGAAGCCACCATGGCCCTCGCCCAGTTTCCCCTTTATGATTAAAGGTATAAAAAGGCGTTGGCCTTAAAACCTTTAATCACAATGAGCATCGTAAGCTGCCGAAGCTTCCAGGACCTTTGGGACTCGAGAACCCAAACCCTGGGATCCTCCTCCACCAGAAGAAAGCTTGACAAGGTTGTTCAAGGTCTCATTCAAAGGAAAACTGCCAAATTTAAAATGGTTTTTAAAGCAAGCAGGTAATAATTATTATAAAACAATGAAGAGGTGTCCTTATTTCCGTTTTGGAAATCACCATATGAGGTTACGAACTGCAGCCAAGCTAAATGAAGAATTAATAAATTGACCTCTTCAGTGACACCAGTGCTACAAACAAGAACTGCCACCAGTTGCAGCACCATCACTCTGAACTCCTTTAAGCATCTGTCCTTGAGTCACAGCACAATAATAGGCATGTTTGATTTCTTAACATGCGTTTCAATGCTATGTTTGGTTAAAACTAATGGTTAATGTCATTACCAAGGTGCCGGCAGCACCACCAGTAAAAAACGGGAAGTTTGTCAAATCTAATTAAAGAAAGATCTCCACTTCATCAATATTGTAATTTACAAAATGTTATATGGTAATTGGACCAGATAATCATCACATGATCCTGTCTCCCCCCCCCGCGATAATATTCAAAAAAAAAGGCACGAAAAGGCAGACGTGTTGAAGTCCTCCTCTGAATCATTCACAATTTTGCATGGCCATTGAAGTGCAAAGGCCCTAAGGTGCTGATTACTTTATACATTTTGTGCCATGTCTCCTCCGAGTGGGATATCTCCATTCTTTCTTCTATTGTGGTGAGAAAACATCTTAAGGATTACACAAAGATGTTGATCTAATGTGTTGAACAGATCAGACAGAATAAGGTGACTATGTCGATGTTAGTGAAAAGTACAGAGAAAGGCAAGAAGGGAGGAATAAGGGAAATGACAAAAAAAAGGAGGGAAGAAAGACGACGAGAAAGGAAACAAGAAGGAAGAGAAAAACAAAGGACAGGTTCCATGATGCGACTGCAAACAAGACAACTTCCCATGATTCACCATGACTGTGCAACGCTTACAGGAAGTCTCTACATTAACAGTGACTGAAGGGGGATGAGTGGAGGGTGAGGGCCGGTGGGGTTTAGAGTGTGTTGTGTGTGTTGGGGTTCGGATTGACAACTTTGGATAGACTGCATTATTGATACTGCTTCATTTATGTGTGGGAGAAAAGTCCACAGACCCTCCACCATGATTCAGATTCACAAATTAACAGCGTTTTTAACAGTTTTTTACTGCAAGTTTAAAATGTACAATACAACCGAGCTGGCACTGAAGCGAAAGACTGAACTGTTATTGCTTTAACACCTGATACTAGTGTCTAAAGCTTGGTGCTGGCCCAACCAACATTCAGACAAACCAATCAAAGTTTCCTGCTCTGGTGTGATAACCATAGACTGTATAAAGATGGACGACATGAGTGTCAAATTACATGTCAAATAAATATTTTTCAAAGAAGGTTTCTGTCATTTCAGGTAGTTGTTATATCACACTCGTCCAAGTACTCATTTCAACAGCTGGGACTCACCAACATCCCCCAACAGCATTTACTATGTAAAGTACCAGATAATAATAGATATCAAGATAAGAGACAATGCCTGTTTTGATTTGCTCAATACAAATAAAATTGAGTTGAGTTTAGGTGAAAATACTGCTGTGCCTACATGAATCCAGATAGGGCTGATGGCATAAACTACAAAGTACCATTTTCTGCCATTGTTGTGATAAACCAAAACAGCTGAAACATTACAGATGAGAGATTAAAGAGGAGCGTCACAATTTATAAGCTACATGCATGAGTTTCCAATTATCCAAACAATGACATCATTTTCCCCCTGACTAAGCTGACAAATGCCTGTGTTTGGTCTTATAAACGATGAGCTGTGACACTGAGAATGACATGTTGCCAGATCCAGTGTCAAGTCACTGTTTGAATTCAATTATTATTAAAATCAAAATCTCTGAATGTATGTTGGTTAGATATCATTGTCTAATATCATATTTTCACAGTTAGTACAAACTGCTGCTCGGATATGAATCTCTGGAGCTCCCACTTAAATGAATGACCTTGAAATATTGCTGTGATGTACTTGAAGGTAAAGCTTGTGGAGGCATAACAATTCGATTGTTCAACATTCTAGCAATCAGTTAGAAGGCTAAATTGGTAATTCTGATGCAACTGGCTGATTTCCAAGCAGTTAACAATGGAAGAATACATATCAACTCCCCACCTCTGCCTCAAACTCTCTATTTTGCCTCTATTGTGATAAGACATTTTGGACATGATGCTCCTGATGAGTCCGCGGTGGTGTCCGGGGGGATCTCCAGCCAGACCCCGGATCAGGGCATCAGTGAGCTCCAGAACAGTCTGTGGCAGTGCTTGGTGGCATTGGATGCATCGATATACAATGCCCTATAGGTGCTCAGTTGGATTCAGGCCTAGGGAACGTGAGGGCCAGACAATGGCCTCATTGCCTTTGTCATCCAGGAACTGCCTACACACTGTGGTCACATGAGGTGGGGCATTGTCCTGTACCAGAAGAAACCCAGGACCCACTAAAGCAGTGTAAGGACTAAAAATCTCTGATGATTCCATCCAGGTACCTGACAGCCGTTAGGGTACCGTTCGCTATTACATGGAGGCCTGTGCGACCTTAAAAGGATATGCCTCGCCAGACCATCACTGACCCTGCGCCAGACCGGTCATGCTGGATGATGCTACAGGCAGCATAACATTCACCACAGCATCTCCAGACTCTTTCACCCCTGGCAGATGTTCTCAGTGAGAACCTGCTCGCCTCTTTTGAAGAGAACGGGGGTTGAGTGGCCGATCTGCCAATTCCACTGTTCCCTTAGCAAATGCCAATCAAGTAGTACAGGGCTGTGAGCAAAGGCCCACTAGAGGATGTCTGGCCCTAGCTCTCAGACACATGCACACCAGTAGACTGCTGGTAATTTTGTAGGGCTCTGGCAGTGCTCCTCCTGTTCATCCTCACATAAAGGAGCAGATACCGATCCTGCTGCTGGGTCGACGCCCTTTTACGGCCCTCTCCAGCTCTCCTTGTGTAACGGCCGGTCTCCTGATATCTCCCCTATGCTAATGAGACTGTTCTGGGAGACAGCAAACCTTCTTGTGACTGCACATATGGATGTGCCATCCTGGAGAAGCTACTCTACCTGTGCAATGTGATTGGGCTTCACCACATACACTGCTGACTTGTGTCATCTGCAGAAGTTCTCTGATGACACGGCCATTGTGGGGTGTGTTGAGGGCGGGAGGGAGGCTGAGTACAGGGACCTGGTTGACCGCTTTGTGAAGTGGTGTGGGGAGAACTGCATGCAGCTCAACGTGGCGAAGACGAGGGAGATGGTGGTGGACTTCAGGAGGAACAAGCCCCTGCCCTCTCCTGTCTGCATCGGTAGGACGGATGTGGAGGTGGTGTCTGCATACAAGTACCTGGGTGTCACACTGGACAATAAACTGGACTAGTCCACCAACACACAGGCCATCTACAAGAAGGGCCTGAGCCGGCTTTACTTCCTGAGGAGGCTCAGGTCCTTCAATGTCTGCAACAAGATGCTGCAGATGTTCTACCAGTCTGTTGTGGCGAGCACCATCTTCTTTGCTGTGGTGTCCTGGGGTGCGGGCATCAAGGCAAAGGACGCCAACAGACTGAGAAAACTCATAAGGAAGGCAGAGTCTGTGGTTGGCTCTAAGCTTGTCACCCTGGAGGAGGTGGTGGAGGACAGGATGCTGGCAAAACTGCTGGCAATCATGGACAATCCCTCTCACCCCCTCCACAAAACACTGGACAAGCTAAGGAGCAGCTTCAGCCACAGACTCATTCAACCCCGCTGCTCGAAGGAACGATACAGGAAATCGTTCCTCCCAACTGCAATAAGACTGTACAACTCCTCTACCTCTGTCAGAGCCACCATCACAGAACTGCACTAAACTTGTCTCCTGCACTGTGTACCTGTACAACACTCCGCTCCATAAACACTTACTTCACATCATATGTGATATGTGTTAATATAAACCATATTGATATTATATATCATTTTATACAATAATATTGTCTTTTGCACACTCTGTCTACATATTCTTACACTCATAGTATATTATATTACCTATTGTATAGTCAAATACTTATATTCATACCTCTACTATATATCATATATTATATCATACTCTCTGTATATTCTATGTAAACATAAGTCTATTTACACATATTTATACATGTGTACATGTTATAATTACTATTATTATATCACTATTACTATTATGTATACTGTTGCTGCCATTATTACTATATACTGCTTTTATATTGGTATAATTACTATCATATATAAATTTATATTATGTTATATTATATACTATATATACTGTACTATTCTTATATACTGTCTAACAATAACATTACCATCATATCATCAGTACTATTAACATCATCTTGCCACTGCACTTTATCTGCCTATTTTATTTTATTTTATCTTGTGCTGCTGTTTTTTATTCTTTCTACCTCAATATTTTTTATTTTATTCTATTGTATTGTATTTTATTGTATTCAAATATACCGGCTGTTATGACAACTTAATTTCCCTTCGGGGATGAATAAAGTACGCTATCTATCTATCTATCTATCTATCTATCTATCTATCTATCTATCTATCTATCTATCTATCTATCTATCTATCTATCTATCTATCTATCTATCTATCTATCTATCTATCTATCTATCTATCTATCTATCTATCTATCTACCGCTTCATGCTACCAGTAGTGACAAGGACACTAACAGAACACAAAACTAGAGAAGAATCAGTCAGCAAGTATAAGGAGAGAGCAGGTCTGTGGCTGGCAAATGCAAAACCATTGCCTTTTGGAGGGTTGTCTCGCTTTTGCTTCTCCATTGCCTCTGAAGTTGAAATGAAATTGATTCACACTCATGAGCACTGGATGCAGTGCCGGTGTCTGCCTGCACACAGAGGATGTTAAAAATATTATGGTTGTTTTGATGGACCACTTGGCTACTGATTTGGTTGGCTATCTACCAACCCTGCCGATGGCCCATCTGTGACAGATAGATCACTAAGTTTGTAAGAGAGAGTTCAAGAGAAGGTGAGAGCTGTACTAACCTCAACATCAAAACACAAACCACAACATTAGCAATCTTTTGACAGTATTAGAAGTGTAAAAAGGCATGTCTACTCTGTGCTCTTCAGTGCTGCACTGGGACCTTGACATTTGACTGCCAGGCAACAAAATCAAATCAGTTCATCTTTGATCCCAAAGATTGTAGTACCAAGTTTGAAGACATTCCCTGAAGCTGAAATCAAGCTTAAGAAAAACATCAGCATACTTCAAGAGGCCACCGAGACTTGTGGCTACTAAAATTAAATCTAAGCTGGCCAAGGATTCCCTCAAGGCGTTCCGGAGATGTCGCAAAGCAGAAAATGTGCTTTTGGAGCTCAGGGTGACCTTGACCTAAAAAATTATATTCAGGTCATCCTTGAGTCCAAGTGAATCTTTGTGCCAGATATAATTAAATTCACTTAAGCCATTTCTGATATACTGCATTTACAACAACTCAAAATCATAGGACTATGACCTCTGATCAACCAAATCAATTGTATTCATCCTTGAGTCCAAATGAGTATTTGTACCATATTTGAAGAAATTTTCTCAAGGCATTCTACAGATATCACTTTCACAAGAGTGGGACGGAGGGATTGACAACCTCAAATCATAATGTCTTCGGCCACTGGGCCGAGCAGAGGCATAAAAATGTCTTTTCAATGATGAATTGCTGCTTGGGTCCTAATAATAATCAGAGCAATCCCAATAGGGCCCTTGCAGCTGTTGCTGCTATGGCCCGTAAATATAGCAGAAGAACAAATAAAATGCAAGACCACTTTCAAAGCAAACATCCACAGTCAGTTGAAGATAGATGACAACAAACTTTGTCCTCCATGTTACCATGAAGAAAATGCGAACAATGCAGAGAACGAGATAACCCACAAAGCATTTTCAAAGAATGAGAAAGACATTTTGCCCCGAACTATAGACAAATTACCAAATGTCGACAACAAGACGGACCATTACCCATTGAACGGACGCAAAGAACAAAAACGTAAAGCTAGTAGCTAAAGCAGAAGTTCTTGGCTCGTACAACCGACTGATGGGTTATGGAACAATTCGGTCGTCTTACTAACCGGGATTCTTCTTGCTGACTGGAATCTCTGATCAGGTTTTCAGCTCTAGGTTGGTACAACTCTGTATTGGTAAACTGGCCGTGGATGTTCTAGACACTAGCCTGGACAAATTCAAACATGGGTGAGATAACGTTCAGTGTTTCCTATTAATCATGCGGACTGTGGCGGCCCGCCATTTTCCAACCCACCACAGTATCATAATAAACCAAAACAGAAAGATCTAAATGTGTGTGTACAGCGCTATTTAAGATACCACGTGACAGAGTGCGTATGTGTGCAAGTTACTGCCTTATCGCACTACTGTGAGCTACTGCGTGCACTATGGCTCATAACGTTTTTACTGTCCATGCAGACCTCATTGGCTCAGCTGCAGGTGTGACCTTGAATGTATTTCTCTTTCTCATGCATAACTATACAGTTTTGTCCCTGAGTTAATAGTGAATTACAAAGCCATGATTTTTTTTACCTGTCTGTTTATGGAAAAAATTCGTCAACAACACATGGAGGGATTTTCAAAGGTTTTTGGGGAGATTATTACTTTGTGGGGTATCTCTGAATGGTTAACTTTCGGAGACAACAGGTCAAAAGTCAAGGTTAACAAAGACCTGGTTCCCTATCTTTTGTGATGTTATGCTGCGAGGCCAGGAAAAATCAGCTTCGTACATTTGCAGTCAACGCTTGTCTTTGAGGGCTTTAATGACGTCTCCACAGCAGTTTTTGTGACGTTCGTCTACACCATTTAGAAAACATTTACTCTGAAGAGGAGACGGCATCTTCAAGACAGCAACACAAGACACGGTTCTAGCTGGCCGGCTCTCACTGTTGTGGAAAACCTTGGTTTAATGTTTACTCTGTGTGTGGAATCCTCTTATTTAATATACCCTGTGTTAAAGATACAGTACATACACCCTGTACTAGAAATGCATCTATTGTAGTAACATATATTCTGAGTTCTAATAAAACACAGTCTGAAGTCTCCTAAACAAAATGCAGTCAACAAAACAGTCTGACCCCCCCAAGATTCCACAGCCGTCTGGAAGGGCTCCTCAGAATTATGGGTGCCTAAGGCAAGACTGGACATGTCTAGGTTTGACACCAATAGAATTGGCTCATAATGGCCAGTAGGGGGAGACAGGCACCATTATTTTCGGGATAAAACAATAATGTAAACTATAAAGCAGCAGTTGGAGAAACCCACCTGATAGGAGGCGAGCTTGGGCTATATAAGCAGAAGTATCGAGGTTAAGGTTCCGGAGCCAGCTCGGGTTTGTCTCTTCTGAAAGAACTTTGATCATCTCCAGTGAATTCCTCTGAACACTAATAGGACACCTCAAGTAATCGTGACGTTAACGTGTTGGAATTGAAGTCTGGACTTAGAATCTGGCCCTCAAATAAAACCATAGGCTTACTATATCGACTTTGTATTTCACTTGCGCAATCCTGAAAGGTTCGCTGGCTCTATAGCGCCCCCACATATCTGCGCCAATAACGCTCAAATTGCTTTCAGGTGCTGTTCAACTTTAGCCAGCTAAATATTTGTTTTTAAATCAATCAGTTGTTGTAGCCCTAATGACAAATTTTCATCTGTTGAAGATGACTCATACAGCGCACACTGGCATTTAGTAAATGTTCATCCATCATGGTGCGGCTAGGTTTTGATAGCGCCCACACAGCCTTCAACAGCGACCACACAACATAACCAGTACAGATGCCTTCAAAACAGAACTTATGCCTTATGATTTGAGTTCGATTGGTGTACAAGAGGTTAAGTCGTTGCCAGGAAACACTGCTGTCGGTGAAACCACAGATGCTAATCATAAAGCAAGCTAGCTAGCTTGTAACGTCATGATTAATAAAATGCAAAGGTATAATAACTGACATAGGATGTTTCCTCAGACACAATTCAGAATAAAAACTATAAGACTTAATAGATCGACTTTGTATTTCACATGAAAACAACATTTCACGAATTACAGTTTCTTAAAAATGTCCTAACTAGAGAACTCGCAGCTCTAACTCACGAGTTACGAAGTCGTGAAGGCCACACAAGGAAGACATTCATGTGGCTTGTTATCGTGGACATGTGACTCGATTTGAACGTAGCTAATCCGACAAAACAAGCTAACTGATCCGTTTACTCGACTAAAGAGAACAAAGAAAACACACTTACGGTCAACTCATTTACACAAAATAATCTGACATAATGGGAAAATGATCTAGCAAATGAGGGATAAGCTACAAGATGTGCGCAATCCTGAACGGTTCGCTGGCTCTACAGCGCCCCCACATGGACAAGACAATAACGCTCAAATCGCTTCCAGCTGCTGCTCAACTGTAGCTGAATCTTCACGCAGCCTCCACGTAGAAGCTCATTCACAACTTTCATCTGTTTGGTGGAAGACGTCGTCATTTGTTTCTCACGCACTTTGAGAAGTGGAAGCGACAAAGACTCTGAATCTTTGCCGCGAGTTGAAGCTGCTAACCATAAAGTGAGCTAGCTAGGGTGTAACGTCATGATAGAAATGCAAAGGTATAATAACAGCGGATAAAACCTGAGACATCAGATGTTTCCTCAGACACAATTCAGAATAAAAACCATAAGACTTAATATATCGGCTTTGTATTTCACATAAAAATTACATTCCACGAATTACAGTTTCTTAAAAACATCATAACTAGAGAACTCGCAGTTCTACGGAGAACTCCCGGGTTACGAAGTTTTGAAGGCCACACAAGGAAGACATTCATGTGGCTTGTTATCGTGGACATGTGACTCGATTTGAACGTAGCTAATCCGACAAAACAAGCTAACTGATCCGTTTACTCGACTAAAGAGAACAAAGAAACCACACTTACGGTCAACTCATTTACACAAAATAATCTGACATGCTGGGAAAACGTGCTAGCAAATGAGTGTTGAGCTACAAGATGTGCGCAATCCTGAACGGTTCACTGGCTCTATAGCGCCCCCACATGGACAAGACAATAACGCTCAAATCGCTTCCAGGTGCGGTGAAAGACGTCGTCATTTGTTTCTCACGCACTTTGAGAAGTGGCAGCGACAAAGACTCTGAATCGTTGCTGCGAGTTGAAGCTGCTAACCATAAAGTGAGCTAGCTAGGGTGTAACGTCATGATGGAAATGCAAAGGTATATTAACAGCGGATGAAACCTGAGATATCAGATGTTTCCTCAGACACAATTCAGAATAAAAACCATAAGACTTAATATATCGACTTTCTATTTCACATAAAAATAACATTCCCCGAATTACAAACCTTTTTAAAAACGTCATAACTAGAGAACTCGCAGTTCTACGGAGAATTCCCGGGTTACGAAGTTGTGAAGGCCACACAATGAAGACATTCATGTGGCTTGTTCTCGTGGACATGTGACTCGATTTGAACGTAGCTAATCCGACAAAACAAGCTAACTGATCCGTTTACTCTACTAAAGAGAACAAAGAAACCACACTTACGGTCAACTCATTTTCACAAAATAATCTGACATAATGGGAAAATGATCTAGCAAATGAGGGATAAGCTACAAGATGTGCGCAATCCTGAACGGTTCGCTGGCTCTATAGCGCCCCCACATGGCCGCGCCGATAACAGTCAAATCGCTTCCAGCTGCTGCTCAACTGTAGCTGAATCTTCACGTCGCCTCCACGCAGAAGCTCATTCACAACTTTCATCTGTTTGGTCGACGATCGAAGACGTCGTCATTTGTCTCACAGGGACTTGAGAAGTGGAAGCGACAAACACTCTGAATCTTTGCCGCGAGTTGAAGCTGCCTGCGCCGCCGCCGCCGCGGCCGCTCCCCCCCCACCCGGCTCTTCCTCCACCTCCCCCCGGGCTGGACCCGGAGGAGAACCGGAGGAAACCGGCGAGGCACCGAGGTGAACGTGGCGGCAGAACGTTACCTTTCAACGGGGCCGAGTCGCCATCCTCCTCCCGCCGCTGCGCCGACGGTCCTCAGTAAAATGGCTGCAACAACAGCGGAGTGGAAGAGGAGCGGGGGGGGGAGGAGGGGCGGAGGAGGCGGGGGGGGCGGGGTCTGTCCGCTCCGAGGGGGGGGGCGGGGCCGGAAGAGCACAACAAAACTAAATCATCTCACAAAGAGAAGCTATACGAGAAGGTTTGTATATTTAAAACCAGACGTTGGTGTGTTTATATAACGACTGAGTAAATAAACCAACATGTGTTTGAATCTATAACAAAGCGATAAATAAACACACTGACGTCACGGCGGGGGCGGGGCTTCTGCCGATTTTTTTGTTTGTGGCTAAAGCGCTTTAGCAATTAACTAATAATATCTATACATATATATATATATATACATTATCCTAGATATCTTTACAAATAATCGGGTTTGAGAGTCAATCTAATGTCATTTGAAATGTCCTTATATATGGCACATGTCCTGGGTGTCGATACTTTCTTATATCTACATATATATATATGTATATTATTATTTTTTTGTGTTTGTGTCTAAATAGCTTTCGCAATAAACAAATTTTATAGATTATCCTAGATATCTCTACAATTAATCAGGCTTGAGAGTCAATCTAATATCATTTTAAATGTCCTTATATACAGCACATTTCCAGGGTGTCGATTACTTTCTTATATATACATATATATAGATGTATATATATGAAAATGTTTGTCTTCGTGGCTAAAGCGCTTTAGCAATTAACTAATAATATCTATACATATATACATTATCCTAGATATCTTTACAAATAATCGGGTTTGAGAGTCAATCTTATTTCATTTGAAATGTACTTATATACAGCACATGTCCTGGGTGTCGATACTTTCTTATATCTACATATATATGTATATTATTATTTTTTTGTGTTTGTGTCTAAATAGCTTTAGCAATTAACAAATTTTATACATTATCCTAGATATCTCTACAATTAATCGGGCTTGAGAGTCAATCTTCATTTGAAATTTCCTTATATACGGCACATGTCCATGGTGTCGATTACTTTCTTATATATACATATATATAGATGTATATATATGAAAATGTTGGTCTTCGTGGCTGAAGCTCTTTAGCAATTATCTTATTATATATATTGTCGAAAAAGAGGTCATGGGTGTTTAGAGTTAAAAGCCTCTGTGAAATGAATGAAATGTTGAAGTAAATTCTTAAAAGTAATGATTAATGAGGTTAAGTGGATGAGGTCAAATGAGTTCAATGTATTGTTGTCTTGTTTGTCACTCACTGTGTGTACTGGAACATTCTGTGAGATTTGCTAACACTGCGGAATCTGTTGATGCCACTCCCCTGTTCCTAAAGAGGGACAGTACGGTGTAAAAGAGGAACTAACGTTACGCAACAGGGACCAGCGACAGGGTGCGGAGCAGAGCTACTAATGAACAGCACAGTGTTCCAGTCAGTGGGCGGGTCTAATATCAAGACATATATAAGGAGAGAATTAGCAGGAATAGAGGTTTTGTGTTTGCGGCGGCTGTGCTGACCGGTGAAGTCTCTTCCCAGATACAGACGAGAGACAGAGAATGCTGTCTTCTCTTGTCTTAGAGAAAGCTCTACAGAGTAGATCTACTTTATCTTAGAATAATCATATTGGGGAGTTAAAATCTCAACATAGAGAGGATGGAGCTGTGGATGGCGATACTACTCTGTTGACACTTTTGCCTGCTCTAGCCAAAAGTCTTGGATTTTGAGAGAGGATTTTTTGACTTTGAGTTTGGAGTTTTCAACAGAATTAAGACTTTTGGTAGGAAAAGAGAAGCGGCTTCGGCCGAGCTGCCACTCTCTACAATAATTTCCTTATGTTTCCTCTTTTTACAGCATTTAGTCATCTTTATCTTTTGTATTTTACTTTAAAATGTTTTAAAGTAAGTTTTAATCAACGCCCTATGCCTTGTCCATGCTAAATATTATGTGTTAATCATGTTCAAATCATGAATGTCAATCCAATTTAAATGTGTTGCATATAAACTCACAAAATCCCTCTCTTCTCAAACATTATCTGGACACTAGATGAAAGAGCATCCAGATTTTTATTTCTTGTTTGCTATAAACTCAAAGTCCAGCTGAGCCCTGTAGGTCATATATCATTTAGTTTCTTTTAAGGTTGCTTCAGGAATGGCACAGTGGCTCCATGGTTAGCACAGTCACCTCGACCTCCAACCTGCTGGCTGATGCAGGTCTTTCTATGTGGAGTTTGTGTGTTCTCCCCTTGCCAGTCCAAAGACGTGCAGCTTGGGATCATTCGTGAATCGCAATTGGTGTTTGGTGTGAATGTGAGCATGGTTGTTATATGGACTGGATGGTCTGTGATGGACTGGCAACCCTCAAAGGATTACTGATATAGATTATGAACGAATTGGCTGTGGTGCCGCACTAGAACGATAAACTCATGTTGAATTGTTGGACTGGAAACAATCTATGGCAAATGTAAGACAGTCTTGGGCCAGATATCTAAACCAGAAGACAAAAAATATTGGCCAATTACCTCTGAGTCTAATTTGTCATCGGACAATAGCTGATGGCTTCAAGAATATCTTCTCATTTATAGATATACTGTGGGATCATCTAGTCCATGGATAACCTTCAAGCCCATAGGGGCAGTTTGCAGCCATGTGTGATACGTTCAAGATGAGAGTCAGTCCCTCATAGTCTGAGGCCAGGATTCTGTGCTGGGAAATGGTCTTTTGATGTCTCTGGGGTTGGAGTGAGTTGTTGCCCCAAGATAACTGGTGAGGGGAGGATCAAGCGGGGGATGGTCAGATGATTGGTGTGGTGTCAGCAATAATGTGGGAGTTGTACCAGACTGTAGTTGGGAAGAAGGAGCTGAGCTGGAAGGCATACCTATCTAATCTGCCGATCTTTCAAACAGCCAGCATGGGATATCTCCATCGGGTGTGAAGAGCTCTGAGAGCCTGAAGTGCCGTCGCTGCTCCTTTGAATCCAGGGAATCAGTTGAAGCTGACCTGGCATCTGTTCACAATGTCTCCTGGGATCTGTTCAGAAGTCACTACAGAGATCATCTATCCAACTGATCCTGGAACACAAGGGCCTTTCTGGTTGTAGTTTATGGTAAAAGTCGACTCCATTGCAGTTTTTCTCTGTCTGTCAGGACCCCTGCTGCCTCAACACCGTGATGCCATTTCACAGTGCTGTTTCACACAGTACTGCAAGGTTTTAAATTGTGGGTTTGACCACTAAATGAAATTCAACCAGACGCCAGATGGCAAAAGAAACTGATCTGATATGCAGCAGAGGCGGCCCTGTTTGTTAATTTAACTAAACATAAACATTTGGATCAGAAGAGCAGCATATATTTACCATTTGTGAATTTAAATATGCTGTTGAGTGTCTAAACATATATTTAAACCCCCTTTAAACAGTGATCCTGCAGTTTTTTCCAGACTTTGCTCATCTCTGGTTCCCTGAAGGTGGATTGAGGTAGCCTCTCAAATGCTCTGAGAGCAAACATGTTCCTCTTCTTTTTCAAGAACCTCTTTAAGACACATATCTTCTAAGAACACCTTCTCTTCTGACACCTTAACTAGCAAGTGTGCACTTTCAGTACACTTCTCTACCTCATCTCCCACACTTTGTCTCATTGAACACTTCTAAAAGGTTTCCCACTGCACTAAAGCTTTACTGTTGTCCCGCAGTATGTCACTTTGGATAAAAGCGTTTGCCAAATGAGTAAATGTGAGTAGAAGAATCCCTTTTATTACGCTAACTTTGCTTGTTTACACTGAACCAAACAAGGCCGGCTTACTGCTCCCTCAGTGTTTTATTTTTTAGATAACATGCTGCTGCTCTGGAAAAATAAGTTTGACATTTGACACGACATAAATCCCGCCTGGAAAGAAAGTGAACCTATACTTAAGCTTGTGGGATGGAAATTTGACCTGGTGAGACTTCTGAAATAAAGAGATTCGAGACACATAGTCTTTTGAGATGATTTTATTCCTTTCATGGAAGGTCAGACAGGCATACATAATGACAAAGAAACAGCTGCAGGCGTATGCTTTTTATGAAGATACAATGAAGAAATGTGTGTGTGTGTGTTAACTATGTTAGTTGTGTGTGTGCAAACTGAGTGAATAGTGAAATTCCAGGAGATAAGACCCAAACACCTGCTGAAGGCCTCCTCAAGGTCTTGGTGGTGGGAGACAAGCATTCTGCAGATATGTGGCTCTGAGTTTCACAGGGAGAGATAGTCTGCACAGACAGAGATAATACAAGCGTGCTATACTGGTAACATTTTCCATTACACTCGTCTAGTAGACAAGTTGAGATCTGAAGTTTAGAAGTAAAAAGAACCCAAGATGATCACTTTTCAGATTGTTTTATTGGCAATTATTATTCATTCATAGTTTTTGACACATAACAGATTTGTGATAGGGCAGATCTGTACTTTGGTCCATGTCCTCTCTGTTAACGTGGAGGAGGAAGGGTTTAAGACCTTTGTTGTAACCAGCCACCAGGGGGCGCTCAAGATATTTTGGCTTCACCTTTGGAAGCCATCTTGTCATTCGTCTTCAGACAGTCTAACCTGAAAGACCACTAGTTCCTAAAAAATTGTTGTATTAGCCATATGTATATACTGTATGTATATAATAGAGCAAATGAGATTTATGTTAAATCTTCACGATATTGTACCAAAAGCGGCTAATGTGCTAGCCTGACAGTAACTCATCTGAGCAGACTCACAAACACACATCATGCAAAACATCAACACATATCGACAAAACCACGATCACCAACAGGTCTCTGTCTCTCTGAAGACACCATGGTAAAGTCCAGTCCATCCCTCTGGTTAATCCGTCAGTCATTAACTTTCCGAACTCGTCGGCAAAACGTCCAATTATGTTCCACCGTGTTTTCATTGGCTCGTTCACTCATGTGGTGAACACGTGTGTTGCGTATTGCGAAACCCTGGAAAATAACAGGACACAAATCAGTCATCATATAAGTGATCATTTCACTTTAAATCATGACGTGGAAAATGCTGAATTTATGTTACAAATCAGCTTTTGAACATGTAAGACTCACTGACCTCTATGAATTGTTTAATTTTGTCCACAAGCTAAAACTGTCTCATCTCTAGGGGTTGATATCGACATCGAAGGAGCGTTTTGTGTCGAGATCATTTCTACACACTCGGTCTTATTTGAACTGTCATGCAGGTGCAGCAGAGCCCAGTGCTAAAGGACCGGCTGAAGTGGAGTGTAGATCAGGAAGTAAGGTGATAAACAAATTCACATCCAGCCCATACACACACACACACACATTCTGTAGCCAGGGGCAGACAGTGTGGGTTTGCATTTCACTTCTCGAACCAGAGGCCTCAGGTTTATCAGTAAATGTGTTTCCGGTTGCCACCAGATAGCTGCAGGGGTTTAATGAATAGAAGGATAATTATAGTATAAAGCAGCTGTGGACAACGGATACAGTTGTTTATAGATAAATACAGGTATTTTATATTTACTAACATTCCTGATTAAAATACCATTAAAACAATTTTAAGCCAAATTTGTATGTTTAGATTGGTTGTAGAGCAACAATTTACATATGAAGCATTATTTTGTTATTGTTGCACATCTGCTCTGTCTCTTGTTGATAAAATAACCAAAGAGGCAGCAGACGTCTGCCCTCAGAGCAAAGTCCAAGACAAATGTTCCTCCAAAATACCCGAAATCTCCCTTTACCCGGCCTCATTTTAATGCACTACCCACCTGGACAAAATGGGAAGTGCACAAAATCACGTTTGGAACATTAGGTGCATCACAAAGTCTTCACAAAAACTAAATTTCGAACGTGAGATAAAAGCCACGTACAGCTTTGGAGATGAAGTCCAGCAGGTGGACACGCAGGCCGATTTCCTGTTGGTGGTCACATGGTCCGAAGGTGAAGGACACCTGGTAGTCTCTGGTGTCCATCATGTGTTTGTTCCACTTTGTGAAACTGCTGGAGATGGACTGCAACACTGCATGGACCTGAAGAAGGACAGGGAGTGATCAAAATATATGCAATTTATTATTCATATTTGATTAGTATCTTTTAAGCCGTATATTATAAAATTACATATATTAAATTGTTTATACGTAATAAACAGAAACTCTCAATCAACATATTAGCATTTCCTACTTTGCTTAAGGTTATTTACATGTGACACAGATGTTTTTATTATTTTAATAAGGTGTAATAACTGAACAATCTTGTAATATTTACTCAACACAATATGAGACCAGCCTGACCCTCCTGTTCCCTCTGACCTTGGTGGTGATGGTGAGCTGTGTGATGATGACTGCGACGGGGTTGGAGTATTTAGACAGTTTCCTGGTGCTGGACAGTTCCACCACCTCCTCATAAGTGTCAGTGGGGTAGTGCAGCGCGGGTCTGGGGTCTCCCAGGCACTGGATCAGGGGCTCGATCTGATAGAAGTCCGCCTCCTTCCTGAGCAGCGTCCTCTCCTTGAAGTCGCACGGCAGCGTGAGCTCCGACGTCCGCAGGAAGTTGAGGACGTAGCTGAAACAGCAGAAACAGACGGGATCAGTCCGGACTGCTGAGCTGATGAGTCTGTAGAACTCTGAGAGGGGGGGGGGCTGCTGTTCATTCACACAGATACAAACTCTATCAGGGTGGGAAAAGTTTGTTGTGGATTTCCTGACAGTGTAGTTGACTCCTGTGTTAGAGAATAATGTGTAATGGAAAAATTAACTAAGTATGTGTGAAACCTATGTTGTAGTTGGAAAGTAAGTTTTTGTAGCTCTGTCTAAAGGCTTTAATGACCTTTCTACATACATATACAAACTGTTCAAATAGTTTATGACCTGGACGACTGTTTTAATTGTGTGAACTGTGTATGACCTGAAAACTGTTAGACCCTTTAGACTCCCCAAAGAACTGAATGTATGTCTGCTTATCTCCAAAGGAAACACATGTAAATCAGTTGTCTGTGTTTAGATAGCTCTCTCCCTGTGCCTACAGAACCAGGCTGGATTGGCTGAGAGAGATAGCCTTAGTCCTCCTATATAAGACTCTTGTATTTGACTGTCCTGCATCTTCACTCTGAAATCTTTGTGACTCCCTGTGTTGATCCTTTCTGCAGAAAGCCCCTTATTAAATACACTTTGATAACTTTGGTGTTTCCAGCCTCTTGTATCTCCAGATTTGTTCCTATGAAAAAAACTAAAGGATGCGTCTGTCTCTTCATTCTTCTGCACTTCACTTCCTTACTACGTATGTGGCTTCAAAACCTGAGCTTAAGTTCCAACTGACGCTAAATATCTTTAAAAGGAGCTTCAAAATACATAGTTTGCATTGTACATGTGGTGATTGTAGATATTTCCCGATATAAAGATCGATCCTGTAATGGACTCAGGAAGCCCTCCGGTGATGAGCCTCATCAGAATGGCAAGGGTTTCCAATCTAACATTTATCGTGGTAGTTTGGTAACCTGCTAACACTCATTAACACACACGCACACACTAGGACACACAAACAAACCGAAACAGTGGGCCGTCCCGGTCGATGAAGTAGTTTCCATGAGAGTCCTTCACTGTGGGGAAGTCTCCACTGAACATGGCTCCCAACATGGATTCTGGATAACGCTGCAGTGTGGACAGAGTCACGCTGTACATACAACCGCCCACGTTCAGAGTCACTGGCGCCCCCATCTGGAGAAAACAGGAAGAACAGACCGCCGCTTACCGATTGGGTATTTTGTCACGACCTTCGCTGATTGGTTCCTATCACACGACCTTCTTCCTTGAGGATAACAATTGACATTAGCCTCGGCTACCAGTGTAGAGCACGAAATTAATAATCATTGAAAAGCTTTTTCAGCTGTTGTCCTTACTAACAACTGTTGTGCAGTTAAATTCTATTTTACAACTATTTACTTGCATGGGATACGAGCTATTATTTGAGCAATCACCACCAAATGCTTTCCAGTTACAAACGTGAGAGGTCACATGATGCATGTTTGTAGTTGTGTTAGTACGGACGAGTATTTAAACTGATACAGAGCCAAGACGTTTGTGTGGACAGAGTTCGAAAATATGGTGTCATGGATGTAGCCTCAGCTTCCACTACCAAGAAAAACAGAAGTAGCAGAATAAAACATTATTCAAAGGCTGAGCCAACAGAAAGCAGCAGTTCGGGAAGTTGTCTGCAGCTGAGACAAACACACACACACACACACACACAAACACACACACACACTCACCATGTGACCCAGGTCTCCATTCTCCATCTGCAGCCCTGGAGTCTCTCACAGCCTGTGTTGCTTCTCTTCAGGTCAAATTGTCCAGAAGATCCGTTTCTGCGTTTTCCCACCAACACCTGCAACAAGAGGACGGAGGAGATGAGAAGTCGTTGCCATGGTGATGAGCAGCCAGCTGATGCAGCAGTGTCCCCGTGGCCCAGACATCATACGGATGATTAGTCTTGTGTTCCATGATGTCCTGATGTGTCCACACAGCAGCAGCCAGTGAGGAGCAGGAGGCGGAGCAGTCGACTCCTTTTCTCAGAAGCAGATTGAAAACAGATGAATGAAGCTTCCTGTGGCTGATGAAGGAACCGAGCATGTTAATGAGCTGTGGCTGCACCGTGCACCGGCTGTGTGTTAGAAGCTGAGGAACTGGAGACGCTTTGATTCCTCATTCATTGACAGTTTCAAATAGCAGATCAAACTCAATGCAACCAAACAATCCAGTGCAGTGTTTTTCCTTATGCGTCACAAACAAAAGACAGAAACCACAATAAATCTTTTTACAGAAGGCAGCCAAGTAGTTAAATCATCCCTTTGTTCACTTAATATGTTGGAAAAAGAAAGTTTCTATTTATCAAGAAGGCCTGGTTGTTCTCCATTGTTTTAAGAATTGAATACTTGGAGTTGATAGTTGAATTCTCAACAAATGAAAGAAGGAGGAGTCACTGCAGTCTTTCCAAGACAGGGATAGATATTTATCTGCTTTTCAATCTCCAGTGGATTTAACTCCCATTCTTCCAGCTGAAGACAAACCTGAAAATACCTCAGAGGGGATTCTTTCAAAGTCCTGCTTCATCAGTCTCTACTTCCAGAAGAGGATGTTCCAGAACAGCAGCCAGCAAGGATAGACTAGCTGTTAATATTGAGGTGATATAATATATAGTAATTGTTGATTTTCAATCATGAATACTGACGTCTGTAAATACACACTTAAATATATTTCCCATATTATAACACTCATTCTTGCCAGAAGTGCCTTTTGAGTACTTAATGCTTTATGTACTAATTTCTAGTTTAATTTCAAAGTTGTGAAACAAATGGCATCAAGGGTTTCTATCAGAGCCCTTTTGATGATATCTTCAATGTGCTTGTTTTGTCAACAGTCCAGAAGATATAACATTGGCAGTCACATACACATCTGGTTTCAGATCTAGCCACAGATTCCAGAATCTAAATCATGGAGAAGAAGCTTCTATAGACTATAGGTCTGGAACAAGCTGCCTGATGATCCTATGACCTGCTTGTAGAGCACTTTGTACATGTGATTTCTACTCTATATATAGAATATATTATTATTATCTCTCCTGTTTTACTTAACCTCTTCTCTTCTACTATATTTGACCTTTTATTTGGCTTAAAACTGATTTATTTCCATTGAGTCTCTGCACTGAAGCCTGAATCTACCAGTGTGTGACGTCAGGGAATCGAACCTTTCACCACGGAGCTGCATGTTGGTGGTTCAGCACCGAGCTGCGTCACACAGGAAACACGTGTCTGTTGTTTTGTCTCCATTCAGCATCGATGTGAGAAGCAGATGATGAGCTGATGTTTCTCTGTGTGCACCGTTAGCAGCTGCTAGCTAGCCAGTTAGCATGACGCGTCACGGAAGAGACACAGCGTCAGTGGGAAACGTGAATTAATACAAAAATAAAAGTCTCACCTCTGATCCATCGCTGCTTGAGCAGGGTTCATCCGCAGGAGACACTGATCTGAGAACCAGCAGCCATGATGGTTCCTTTATTTACACTGGGTCACAGGAAGCAGGGGGAGATTTTCAAAATAAGAGTTATTTAAAGCTTGGGATCAAAGACTGTATACAAAAGAGCTTGGGATAATAAGGTAGAATATTAAAATAATAAGGTCTATTGAAATAAAGACTATCCATCTACTACCTAATTATCATTCTATCTATCTATCTATCTATATCTATCTATCTATCTATCTATCTATCTATCTATCTATCTATCTATCTATCTATCTATCTATCTATCTATCTATCTATCTATCTATCTATCTATCTATCTATCTATCTATCTATCTATCTATCCATCTATCTATCTATCTATCTATCTATCTAACCATCTATCTATCTATCTATCTTTATATATATCCATTGATCCATCTATCTATCTATCTATCTATCTATCTATCTATCTATCTATCTATCTATCTATCTATCTATCTATCTATCTATCTATCTATCTATCTATCTATCTATCTATCTATCTATCATCTATCTATCTATCTATCTATCTATCTATCTATCTATCTATCTATCTATCTATCTATCTATCTTTATATATATCCATTGATCCATCTATCTATCTATCATCTATCTATCTATCTATCTATCTATCTATCTATCTATCTATCTATCTATCTATCTATCTATCTATCTATCTATCTATCTATCTATTTATCTATCTATCTATCTATCTATCTATCTATCTATCTATCTATCTATCTATCTATCTATCTATCTATCTATCTATCTATCTATCTATCTATCTATCTATCTATCTATCTATCCATCTATCTATCTATCTATCTATCTATCTATCTATCTATCTAACCATCTCTCCATCTCTCCATCTAGTTTCTATTGATCAGTACCACTCATAATTTATTCATGACTATAATTAAATTCAATGATTGATTTATTTTATTCAACCCTCATCTTAACTCCAGGATACATTGAGTGTGAGGCCTGATTTACAATGTAGTCGTGTGCAGAAAAATAAACAAAACAGTCGAAGACACAGAGACAACTCAAATATTAAATACATCAAAATATGTTCAAAATCTTAAAGCAACTCTTAGCTTATGTTAACAATGTGTTAGCATTAGGTACTTATACACACTTTCTAATATTCATAGAATCATTCTTAGCTGTGTAAACCTCTAGGAAACGATCAACACGTCATCTGCACAAACTACATCTACTTCCCGTCGCTAGGGGGCAGCAGCCGCAGCGTCACATCCAACAGGAACCGGAAGCTGTTTTGTTTATACGCGGTTACATCCTGTTGGTCTCAGCGTTAAACTCTGCGTTCATCGCGTTTCTGGGAGCTTTGATCCCACTGGGCGGACTGGTTCCACGGAGGAGACGCTGGGAGTCCCGCGGGTCGCAGGTAGCATTAGCAGGTCGCGTTAGCATGTAGCATTAGCATGTAGCATTAGCCTGGAGCGATGACCGAGGACAGAGTTCTACTTTGACTCAAACCGGAGATCCGCTGCTCGTCACGTCGAGTGAGACCATGAACCCGGGGGAGAACGGCCCCGGGTCCGACCCGAACGGCCCCGTCCCCGGGTCCGACCCGAACGAGCACGACTACGCTCACTCCGTGGACAGCGGCTCAGCTCCCGCCGAGGCGCCCTCCTTCCCCGGGACGTCAGCGGAGGACAGCGGAGTCCCTGCGGGGGAAGGCTTCCCTGCCCCGGCTGAGCAGCAGCAGATCACCCCGGTGCAGGCTGCCTCTCTGCCGGTGGAGCTGCCCGAGCCGGCCGTGGGTGCGGAGGTGGACTGCCCCGTGGGGAACTACGTGGAGGCGACCTCCCTCCTGACCCAGGCCGGCTCTCCCACCCCGCAGCGGGGCCGCCGGAGGATGATCGGCCCGGAGGACGGCCACTGCTCCTGCTGCAAGTCGCAGTTCGAGCGCCACGGCCGCAGCTTCAACCGCCGGGCCGTGCACACCTTCACCTCCCCGGACACCGTGACCTGGGTGTTCCCGGACACGGTGGTGCAGGACCGGTCCTTCCTCTGCGAGACGTGTGCACAGGTCATCCGGAGCAAGTGCAAACGCAAACAGGTCGGGAAGCGGTCAGTGTGGCTGAGACCACCGGACACCAAACAGGTAGATGAGAGAGAGAGAGAGATGGGTGTGTGAGAGAGAAAGGGTGAGTGTGTGTGTGTGTGTGTGAGAGCGAGAGAGGTAGATGGGTGTGTGAGAGAGAAAGGGTGTGTGTGTGAGAGAGAGAGAGAGAGAGAGAGTGTGTGTGAGAGAGAGAGAGAGAGGCTGAAACCACCGGACACCAAACAGGTAGATGGGAGAGAGAGGTTGATGGGTGTGAGAGAGAGAGAGAGAGTGTGAGAGAGAGAGAGAGAGAGATGGGTGTGTGAGAGAGAAAGGGTGAGTGTGGTGTGTGTGTTTGAGAGAGAGAGTGTGAGAGAGAGAGAGAGAGAGAGAGAGAGAGAGAGAGGCTGAAACCACCGGACACCAAACAGGTAGATGGGAGAGAGAGAGAGAGAGGTTGATGGGTGAGAGAGAGAGAAAGAGAGAGAGACCACCGGACACCAAACAGGTAGATGGGAGGGAGAGAGAGAGAGGTAGATGGGTGTGTGACAGAGACAAAGGGTGAGTGTGTGTGAGAGAGAGAGAGAGAAGCTGAAACCACCGGACACCAAACAGGTAGATGGGAGAGAGAGAGAGTGTGTGTGAGTGTGAGTGAGAGAGATAGTGATAGAGAGTGTGTGTGTGAGTGTGAGTGTATGAGCATGCGCCACATTTGACCCAGATTGTTTTCTCTGACAATCTCACGACAAAACTAAGGAGAACATTTCCAGATTCCTGAAAGTCATTTAAAGAAACCAATCTGGTGTTTTAAAATGTGTCCAAACCCTTTTTCTTTCCAAAACCTAAACAGTCTGGAGTTGTATCTTTTTGCTTGAAACAACATGAGTATCATTATGTTCAAAAAGACAAAATACCTGAAACCTCCTCCTGTGCTTTGGTGCCAGCAGCCAGACGGGAGGGACAAGAAGAAGAAGGGCCGCCGGATGGGCAAGAAGAGCAAAGCGGCGGCGCTGGTGAGCAAGTCCTGCTACAAGGCGGCGTTCAAAATGCTCTGGTCGGCTAAAGGCGCCCGGAAGCCCATGATGGACTTCTGGTGCAAACAGCTGAAAGAGGAGGTGAGGACAGACGCTCCCGTCATTCAGGACAACTCGCTTCAGTCTTCATTACGAGCACGTTTTTTTATTTGTTGTGTATTCCCTGTTGCGGTGCAGATGAAGTTGCTGTCGCGGCAGACAGGAAGTCCCTTCCATCAGAAGGTGACGAGCAGGAAGCCGCTGACCTCCTTCCCCTGGCGCCGGTGTCTGAACTGGGCTCAGGAGAAAGCTCCTCTCGTCACCACCTGCCTGCGCTCGCTGTTCCCCGACCTCAACGCCCTCGCCAAGAGCAGCCAGTGAGTGGCGTTTGAGCTTTGAATACGGAATCCTGCTGATGGCTTATTACCCTTTTCAATATTATCTACTTCATCATAAGCCTGTGAATCTAAATCTATCTATCTATCTATCTATCTATCTATCTATCTATCTATCTATCTATCTATCTATCTATCTATCTATCTATCTATCTATCTATCTATCTATCTATCTCATTACCTTTTTAATATTATCTACTTCATCATAAGCCTGTGAATCTATCTATCTATCTATCTATCTATCTATCTATCTATCTATCTATCTATCTATCTATCTATCTATCTATCTATCTATCTATCTATCTATCTATCTATCTATCTATCTATCTATATATCTATATATCTATCTATATATCTATCTATCTATCTCATTACCTTTTTAATATTATCTACTTCATCATAAGCCTGTGAATCTAAATCTATCTATCTATCTATCTATCTATCTATCTATCTATCTATCTATCTATCTATCTATCTATCTATCTATCTATGTATCTATCTATCTATCTATCTATCTATCTATCTATCTATCTATCTATCTATCTATCTATCTATCTATCTATCTATCTCATTACCTTTTTAATATTATCTACTTCATCATAAGCCTGTGAATCTAAATCTATCTATCTATCTATCTATCTATCTATCTATCTATCTATCTATCTATCTATCTATCTATCTATCTATCTATCTATCTATCTATCTCATTACCTTTTTAATATTATCTACTTCATCATAAGCCTGTGAATCTAAATCTATCTATCTATCTATCTATCTATCTATCTATCTATCTATCTATCTATCTATCTATCTATCTATCTATCTATCTATCTATCTATCTATCTATCTATCTATCTATCTATCTATCTATCTATCTATCTCATATTACCTTTTTAATATTATCTACTTCATCATAAGCCTGTGAATCTAAATCTATCTATCTATCTATCTATCTATCTATCTATCTATCTATCTATCTATCTATCTATCTATCTATCTATCTATCTATCTATCTATCTATCTATCTATCTATCTATCTATCTATCTATCTATCTATCTATCTCATTACCTTTTTAATATTATCTACTTCATCATAAGCCTGTGAATCTAAATCTATCTATCTATCTATCTATCTATCTATCTATCTATCTATCTATCTATCTATCTATCTATCTATCTATCTATCTATCTATCTATCTCATTACCTTTTTAATATTATCTACTTCATCATAAGCCTGTGAATCTAAATCTATCTATCTATCTATCTATCTATCTATCTATCTATCTATCTATCTATCTATCTATCTATCTATCTATCTATCTATCTATCTATCTATCTATCTATCTATCTATCTATCTATCTCATTACCTTTTTAATATTATCTACTTCATCATAAGCCTGTGAATCTAAATCTATCTATCTATCTATCTATCTATCTATCTATCTATCTATCTATCTATCTATCTATCTATCTATCTATCTATCTATCTATCTATCTATCTATCTATCTATCTATCTATCTATCTATCTATCTATCTATCTATCTAATTACCTTTTTATTATTATCTACTTCATCATAAGCCTGTGAATCTAAATCTATCTATCTATCTATCTATCTATCTATCTATCTATCTATCTATCTATCTATCTATCTATCTATCTATCTATCTATCTATCTATCTATCTATCTCATTACCTTTTTAATATTATCTACTTCATCATAAGCCTGTGAATCTAAATCTATCTATCTATCTATCTATCTATCTATCTATCTATCTATCTATCTATCTATCTATCTATCTATCTATCTATCTATCTATCTATCTATCTCATATTACCTTTTTAATATTATCTACTTCATCATAAGCCTGTGAATCTAAATCTATCTATCTATCTATCTATCTATCTATCTATCTATCTATCTATCTATCTATCTATCTATCTATCTATCTATCTATCTATCTATCTATCTATCTATCTATCTATCTATCTATCTATCTCATTACCTTTTTAATATTATCTACTTCATCATAAGCCTGTGAATCTAAATCTATCTATCTATCTATCTATCTATCTATCTATCTATCTATCTATCTATCTATCTATCTATCTATCTATCTATCTATCTATCTATCTATCTATCTATCTATCTATCTATCTATCTATCTCATTACCTTTTTAATATTATCTACTTCATCATAAGCCTGTGAATCTAAATCTATCTATCTATCTATCTATCTATCTATCTATCTATCTATCTATCTATCTATCTATCTATCTATCTATCTATCTATCTATCTATCTATCTATCTATCTATCTATCTCATTACCTTTTTAATATTATCTACTTCATCATAAGCCTGTGAATCTAAATCTATCTATCTATCTATCTATCTATCTATCTATCTATCTATCTATCTATCTATCTATCTATCTATCTATCTATCTATCTATCTATCTATCTATCTATCTATCTATCTATCTATCTATCTATCTATCTATCTATCTATCTATCTATCTATCTATCTATCTATCTATCTATCTATCTATCTATCTATCTATCTAATTACCTTTTTATTATTATCTACTTCATCATAAGCCTGTGAATCTGAGCGGATGTGGGTTGAGGGTCTGACGAGTATCTGTTTTTCCTTTGTGCTGTAGCCTGCTGTCGGAGGAGCAGGCGCAGACGCTTCTGGAGCGCCGGGCCGTGGTGGCGCTCTCCATCCCACTTTTCACTCGGAACATCTGGAAGAACAACTTCATGCAGGCGGCTCTGGGGGCGGAGCTCCGTCTGCAGGGCTGCTCGGGCGCCGCGCTCGACGCCCTGAACACGATGGGACTGTGTCAGAACAAGGACACGGTCCGGCTGCTGCTGCACCGGCTGCGGAACGGCAAGAAGACGGTGAGTGTCAGGACCAGCGGTGATGGGGGTGCAAAGAGACGGAATGTTGATCTAACATCCATCAGTAAAGATCAGAATTCAAATAAATGATGTTGTTCTGTAAGAGATTAAATGTGTCACTACTTTTCTAGGAACTTTATTCAAGGTCTTATTTCTGAAGTTTGTGTGTGTTTGTGTTTTGTTCAGTCAACACAAAATGGACGACAAAGGGCAAGGTTGATGCAAGAGCAGTTGAAAGGTGAACAGATGTCCGATGTGGAGGATGACGATATCGAAGAGGAGGAGGAAGAGGAGGAGGAGGAAGAAGAGGATGATGATGATGATGAGGAGGAGGAGGAGGAAGAAGAAGTGGAAGAGGAGGCGGAACTAGAATTGGCAGTGGAGCAGACAGAGGTGCCGGATGGAGTGCCACAGGAAGAGGAGGAGGAGGATCAAGCAGCAGAGGAAAAAGAGGAGAAGAAGAGGAAGAGGAGGAAGAAGGCGAAGAAGCAGAGGAAGGAAGAGAAAAGGAAGGAGAGAGGCAAACGAAAGGCGAAGCAGAGAGAGGAAGAGGAGGAGGATGATGATGAGGAGTCGGATGAAGATGAGGAGTCGGAGCAGAAGAAGAGGAGGGTGGTGGTGGTGAGGCTCGGCCTGCTGAAGGGACATTCAGAGGTCGGACGATCCGACCTATCAGCTCCCTAAGACTTTGTAGGCCCCACCCATGAACTCAACATGCCACACCCACAACCAGACAGAACAAGAGGCTCCGCCCTCACCTCTATTCATTTTATCATTAAATCGCTTCTTTGTTTCATCGTTAAATTTAACTCAATATTACAAAACAGCCTCAAAATTATGATTCAGTGTTTTGACTCTTGGCCTGAACAGCTCGATAGATTATAATAAATTAATTATTATATTATTATTATTATAAATTATAATAATAACATAATGCTTTGGTTTAAATAAACGATGGTTTCATAACATTTTGTTCAACTATTTGTAAACTCGATAAATTATCACTTTGTATCATTTGCTTGTTTCCTAAAAGCAGTATTTTAATTTCCAATAATGTTTCCTGGTTGTGTTTTTCTTTGATTTATCGTCATGGAGACTGAAATCACTTTCAATAAAACCACCAGCCACTGATGAGTCTGTAAATGTTCAAATATCTGTTGGTGAACTTCCAGATGTTTCTCCAGCTGCCGGGTGATTCAAGTTATGGGGAAGTAAAAAACTTGTTTTGTTTTCAAATCCTTATTCAGGTGGATTTTCTTTTTTATACGACCGATGAGAGCAGCTCTCTCAGTTCAGAGTTTGATGAAGGAGCAGAAACTGTTTTCTGGTGGATTCTGAACACTGGAAGCCTCAGACTGTTTGTGATCACAATCTGAAGTTGTGTGTTTCTTGTTTGAAAAGTTTCTGAGCTGAGTTAACGACCTGGGATTTCTACTTTTATTTTTATCTTTACTGTTCGTGAACTGAACAGATTCAAAGCTTCCGAACCAGATTGAATCCGACTGTAAATAAAGATGGACGACATGTCAGATCCCCACAAGTCAAGCCAAAGCGTCTGGATCCACGGCAGCACAGGTCATAAACCCCGCCTCCTCCATTTCAGCGGATGGGACACGGATCAACATTCTAACAAGTCAATGTACACGTTGAATAAAATTTTCTGAAATGTGGTTTGTGTCATTTTAGGTAGTTTTTTTATCAAACGGATGAATGTTCACATTTTTAAATGAAAACAAAAGAATTATCTGGAGGTGTTAAGATAATGTGTTCACAAGGAAAACAAGGAGTTTGAGGTCAGTGACCTTGACCTTTAAGGTCATTCTTTGAGTCCAAGTGAATTTCTTTTTCCAGATTTTTATGAAATTCCCTGTGTTTGTTAGGCACCATGGTCACAGAGTTTAACCTTTGACCTCCAACATTTCATCAGTTCACATTGTTCAGAATTTGAAAACATTCTTTCAAGATGTATTTGAGATACCGTGTTCACAAGAAGACAGATTATCTGTGAACATGCTTCTGACTTGCCAGCACAGAAGCAGAAAAACACATTTTTCCTGAACAGATCACCAGTGAATTAGAAACAAATCACATTCACGCCAACAGTTTTATTAACCTGAACTCAGTCACCGTGTAGTCAGACAGTGGGAGGAGCCAGTGCACGGCAGACACAGGGAACATCGCCAAATATAAATGACGTGAGAGATCGAGGCAGCGTGAAGGACAAAGGTTTTTATTTCTGTAACAGTCATTTACAGCAAACAAAAACATCCACAGAGCTGCTGCAGCTACAATAAATATCCTGACCACGCTCCACCTCCAGTGATCGGCTGGGTCATTCTTCTTCACTGCTGCTTTCAAAGTGTCGGCATAATTAAGTAACTGATCAAATCTTCACCTTTTTTATGCTCACTCAGAAGTTTGTTGTCACCAAATGTCACAGGAATACAGTTTAAAAATCTACAGGATAAAGCTACTTTTATTTTGAAGAGGAAGAAGTGGACAGAGCAACCAGAGCCACACACAGCAGAGTTGGGTTAAGTCTGTACATGAGTAACAGAAGTGACGACTTGACCGAACTCGTGTGTGTCAGCCGCTCTGGGTGCAGCAGGTTGAACATCTGTGCGTTTCATCGATCAACATCTGGCTGGAATCTAAACAGTCGGGAGAAGTTTTTAAAGAAAGTGTTTGACTGTTATTTACACAAGGTTTAAATATTTGACCGATGTCTGTGAGAGCAAGACAAAGAGGACTCTGGTCGGATCGTCCCCTGTGTGTGTGTGTGTGTGTGTGTGTCTCAGATGTTGAGGGTCTTTTTGACAGAGAAGATGATGTCTTTGATCTGCGGCAGACTGTTGTCCTCTAGGATTTTGGCGTAGGGCATCGGGATGTCGACTCCCGTCACTCTGGTGGCTGGAGCGTCCAGGTAGTTGAAAGCAGGACCTGCAAACACACACAGGGGGTTAAAACACAAAATATATGTTTCCAATCTGCAGGCCTAAACAAAAGGTAGGGGCAAGAAGTCTCCAAAACTGCTGTCAACATCTGGGACAATGCCCCCAGGGCTTCAAGTTTCTACTGGAGACACGTCAACATTCAGAATCAAATAGTACTGAGGAAGAGGATGAGGCGGAGGAGGAGGAGGACATATATCAGTTTCATAGGTTGTTTAAATCGAGATATCCAGGTTTAAAGTTCACCGACAGATCAGAACTCAGCTGTGGCAATATTTGGGATTTTGAATGTTGCTTTTGGCCTACATCTACAACCTAGCCCTTTAATGGCTATATTTGGGGTAAGGGGTAACGACACTGCGACAGCCACTAACAAGAAAAATGTTATTGCCTTTGCCACTCTAATTGCTCGAAGGAGAATTCTCTTGGAATGGAAATCACAATTACCACCGAAGGCATCTGTGTGGCTTTCTGATATGATGATGTTTTTAAAAATTGAAAAAGTTAAATACTTTCTTAGAGGATCAACCGGAAAATTCAACAAAGTCTGGGACCATTTACTGGTCTATTTTGACAAACTTGTCACTCTCCCCTCTCATCAGTACACGCTTTCATCTTAGGAGAACTCCCCCCCCCTCCCCCCTCCTTTTTTTTTTTTTTTTTTTAGTGGCACAGGGAATGTTAGGGTGGGATGGGGTTTATAAAAATGTGAATTGTTAAAATGCTACTGTTTCATTGTACATTGACACAAAAAGTAACTTAATTGAAATATTGCAACATGTGTGACAGTGTACATCTTGTCTAACAACCAATAAAAATACATGTAAAAAAAAAAAAGAACTCAGCTGTGGGATCATGCTCACCTTCCATGACCCTGGCGCAGATCTCTGCTCCGACGCCGAACTGAGGCCAGCCGCCTTCCACCGTCACCAGGTGGTTAGTCTTCATCACACTGGCCTCAATAGTATCGATATCCATAGGACGGATGGTCCTCATGTTGACCACCTGACAATCACACACAGAGGAAGTGGTTAACCCAGCGCTGAGCACGGGTCGCCTGTGTCAGACATCGACTGTGTGGTTCCTGTACCTCACACTCGATTCCCTCCTTGGCGAGGACGGCAGCGGCGTCCAGACAGAAGCTGACGTATCGAGAGTGAGCCACCAGCGTGACGTGAGTCCCTGAAGCACACGGGACAAGACCAGAGTTTAGAAACAAGATAATGACCAGATAATCAACAGGAAAAAAATACCAGTTCGGGTCAATTTCCATCCACTAGTGTTGTATAAATATGAGGTGTTGTTGTTTTATATATTTAACACTTAGACAAACTGATGCATTTCACCGTCTGGACGCCAAGTTCAGTGAATCAGGACAGCACGAGTCTCACCCTGTCTCTCCACTTTGGCCTTGCCGATGGGAATGGTGAAGTCTTTGGATTGTGACTCCTCCGACATCTCGAAGGCAACGCCATACATCAGCTCGTTCTCCAGGAACACCACTGTAACACACACACACACACACAGGGGAACGGTTACAGCTAAAACATATCAACAGACAATAAGTACACAATTGAGCTTATAATGCGTCTGTATATAAATGAGCAGAAGGTTTAAAAAAGCTGTTGAAAGGAAGGAGGAAGGGAACACCCCCGACAAAAGACCGTCTCTCACCGGGGTTGTCGTCTCTGATCGCTGCTTTCATGAGACCTCTGGCATCTTCTGCGCTCCAGGGACTCACGACCTTCAGACCAGGACAGTGAGCGTACCTGCATGAAGACGACAATCACAATGAAAACTAATTTTACAAAGGATATTATTCTCTCAGCCTGGTTTCATGTAAGTGACGGTGAGTTCAGTTAAAGGGACTCTTACCTTTGTTGCATTTTTACACTTTTTTTGGATAAGGTTAAATTGGTATTAATAAGGTAATGACACTCTAAAATGCAGGACAGACCCACCAGGAGTAAAAACAAACAATTATTTTCACTTCACAATATTTAGTGAAAACTTCAACCAATAAAATTCTTCGGACCGAAGGACCTTATTGGCCGACAGACCTGTCTGTTTGCTGCATGGACATGCAGGTTTTCCGTCTGCTTCTTGTGGCGCATTCGGGCCCGCGTCATCAAGGCATGTGAATGTAAATGTATATAACTTACCGAATCCATTGCTTTGGTAAACAAAAACTCACGTGCGTGCGCGGAGGCAGTAGCTTGTAAGTCTGCTTGTAAATAAAGTTTCTTCAAAAAAACACCGCGGATGGGAACGAGGGGGTGGGGCATTGGAGGAAGGCGGGATGATTTGAATGTGCTGTAATTCTCAAATGCAACAAAGGTAAGAGTCCCTTTAAGATCTGAATCCAATAGAACATCTTTGGGAAATGTGCAGCGTTAATTCAGCTGCAACGTGCGACTTCACCACTAGATGTCACTAAATCCCCGCTCACTGAACCTTTAAGTTCTATCAAAGCTACCAGAGTGACAGTGAACGCACCAGGCAGCGAAGCACTGCGAGTGCTGAGCAGCGACGCCGGCCGACGCCCCGTTGGGACCCCTGAAGACGATGGGCACCGACTGCAGCCCGGCCGACATGTAGTTGGTCTTTGCTGCCGAGTTGATGACGTGGTCGATGGCTTGCATGGAGAAGTTAAAGGTCATGAACTCACAGATGGGTCTGAGGCCGGCCTGCAGGGGGCGACAGATGAATATCAATAAGTGCTGACAAATAAGGTTATAACTTCCCTCAGTGTAATAACCGTGTGTGTTGAGTGAGCTCACCATGGCAGCTCCCACTGCAATACCAGTGAAGCCAATCTGTGTCCCAGAGAGAGAGAGAGAGAAGGAGAATGTTAGTTTCTCGTGCGTTTCCAGTGTTTTCATCACAAACAAAACAATCTCGAAAAGAGCCAAATTCGTTTTTTCAGGTTTTATTTACAACAGAGAACAAGAGGTCGAACGTGGAGTGTCTCACCTCGGAGATCGGAGTGTCGATGATACGATTGTCTCCGTATTTCTTCCACAGACCTCTGCTCACCTACACACACATTTTAAGGATTTATTAGACCTTCGGCACAATTATTCAGTTCCTGTTTGACCAGTTTCCTGGACGCCATCTTGCTCCGACGAGAGTCCACTCACCTTGTAGGCTCCGTCGTACTGAGCCACCTCCTCCCCCATCAGGAACACCCGCTCGTCCCTCTCCAGCTCCTCGTCCATCGCCTGGTTGAGGGCATCACGGACGTTCATCTGATAACAAACAGCAGCAGCAGGAGAGTTATCACTATCCTGAAACCACTTTCTGATAACAGCACTAAGAGAGATAGGCGGACAGAGGGATAGATATAGATAAATACTTTATGGTCTTGCTTTGTCGAGGCAGAAATTTGTCTTTGCTCACGTTTTCAAAAAGTTCTATAAAAGGTTTGTTAAAAACACAACATCCATCCAAACAGACAGATTTAAAAGAAACTCACTTAAGAAATGCAGAGTTGAAGTAAAAGGCTGATAAAAAACTAGGGCTGGGCAAGTTAACTCGTTTCAATGGAGTCTCGAGTTAACTCAAGTGATGAGTTAACTCGATTAATTATTTTATCTCGCATTCACTCAGGTTTGATTATTTATTGTTTTATTGTGAAAGTCAGGCTTTTATTTTGTGAAAGTCTGTTGCTGACTGCTGCAGAACAGGAAAAAAGAAAATAATTGGCGGATAAACAATCGAGTTAACTCATCGCTTGAGTTAACTCGATTAAAACGAGTTAACTTGCCCAGCCCTATAAAAAACCCAAGTCATGATCAATAATATTTAAGAAAGTTTGAAACTTAAATGAGGAAAATCTAACTGAAAATTCTAATGTGCAAAAGGTAAGGGCGTTTCTATTTAGGAGTGTAAATTCTCAAATGTAACCTTAGAACAAAAGAAAAAATATTGTGCAAAGGTAAGAATGTGTTTCTGAAGGATTGTGTGAAAATATTCAGGTTGTCAGTTGTTGTGTGAAAAAACACTAAAATTATGTGACAACAAGTCAGACCAAAACCAAACATATTGTTTATAGGGGCTAATATGACCAGGAACAGACAGTCTTTATATGGGCTGGTATGGTCTGGACTCCCAGTATGAAGCCCATAGAAAAGCAGGAGGAGTCTATGTGTGAACAGAGCCCCCCCCCCCACCTGGAATCTGTAAGTGAGTGGGGGGGCTGATGATGCTTCTAAAACGCCACAGGTGCCAAAATCAAACAAACAAAGAGTGGAGTGGATGTCAAAGGAGGTTCTGACGACAGCTGTGAAACATCCCTTCCTGTCTGCTCCACCTCTCCATGAGTAACACACAGGTTGTGTTGCTGTTGTGCATGTGTGAAAACAAAACTCCAGATAAACTCTGGAGCCAGTTCACCAGCTTTTACCAGCAGGTCACGTCTGACAGGAAGGGATAAAGAGAGGAAGGATCCTGCTGCAGAAACATGGCGCTGCAACATGGCAGCCTCCAGGGAAGAGGACCCACTTGTGATGTGGATATAAAAGCTCTTTCTAAAGTCACCGAAACCAAATTAATCTCAGTTCCAGGTGATCGTACACACATGAAATCACTAAGAATCGATGTCTGCTGATCCATCCTTCACACTGGACCTTTAACCATCTCATTTACAGCGGGTTTGTGGGTTTTAAAGACACGTTTTACAGCTTTGACATCCACACGTCAGCCCTGGAACCGGAGCCTGGACACACACACCGGGAGCTCTGCAGGTGATCACGGTTTGAGACACATTGTCCGATGTTGTGTTGACATTGAAAACTCGCTCCTGAGGAAACGAGTGTCACCAGGAGGCTAAAAAAAACACACAACCGGTTCAGGGATGGACTCACACCCCCGGAGGATCGACAAGGTGACACCGGGCCGGGCGGACACACACACTTCCCCTGGATACACACTGATCACAGGTGTGTGTCTGTCAGTGAACTACACAGTTTTAAACATCAAGGAAAGGAAAGTGTGTTAGCTTAGCTAGCGTTAGCCTGTTAGCCTGTTAGCTGCTAACTGACCTGCACCGCGGCCGGGACGGTCCTGTGAAACGCCCGCAGCGTGGACACGGTTCCCTGGGGAGAGAGAGACACACACAGCGGCAGTGAGCACCTCGTCCTGCGGGTTAAAGTGACGCACAGAGACGGTGGAGCGGGTAACAGACCTTAGCGGAGCGCAAGAAACTCTTCACGGAGGCCGCCATCTTCACCCTGTCCTCTGCTGGGGAGAAGGGGCGGGGTCTGTGCTGAGGTCGGAGAGCTGCTACCAATCAGCGCCGCGCTTCCGTTGTACGTCGTCCTGCGTCACGTCAGTCAGCCAATCGCAGCGGTTCGGTGTCGAAGGGGGCGGGGAGGAAGCGCAAGAGGAAAACCCAAGGACAGAGAGTCAAGAGGTATGGCGGACAAAACGTGCCATGTAATGAATATATTATATTATATTACATTATATATGTTTAACAAATGTATGGATGTGAATCTGAAAATGTTATTTTATCACAGAATTTGACTCCACAATGTATTCTTCAGTCATATAACTAAATGCAGAAACCTTACTAATTCCATGTCTTACACAAATATGCATTTTAGTTAGGGCCCGAGCACTGACATCAAAGTCAGTATGGGGAGGCCCTATTGAAATTGTAAGGATTATTATTATTCAGGCAAATTAATTGGCTTTTTGAGGGCTTTAACATGCTCAAATTCTTACCAAAATTTGCAGAAAGTTAGAAAGTGGTGAAAATTTAAGTATTCTGGAGGAATTTTCAATTGGCGTCGCAAAATGGCTCAACAGTGCCCCCCGAGACCCCTGGAACGTGTTCACATTGACCGGTCTTCACAAAAATCGATATACAGGTGTATCATGACCAGACAAACAAAAAAGTCTGGAGGTGGAATTGGAAAAACACAACAGGAAGCCTGCTATTTTGCATTTATTGGCCATTTTGGCCATATTCCACATTTTTAATTTGATGTACTTCTACCAGGGCTTTCATCGGATCAACTTCAAATTGAGATGAGTGTCATCACAACAAAATGGAGATAAAAACTGACTGAGGGATTTTTTTCCCGTCACACGGTGTGACCGTGGCGTGGCGTCAAAAGTTTGATAACACGCCATTAAAGCACGATGTTCTGTATCGCGGACATACATGGATCCTTTGATGCTGAGCCGTAAACAAACAACTCCACTCCTGCAGTGTCAGTCTTCCTAGATCAAAGGAAACTTTATGGCTTGCAAAGGTTACGTCTCTTTCTCTCTCAGAACTGGGACATTTCCTCAAACCGTGTCAACATTGAGGTACGGCACGCTAAAAGAGTCCACTGTGCATTGTCCTATCATCACCAAACTTCTGTCTCATGATCAGAGTCTAAGCCTGTACAGCTCTATGTGTCAATATTTCCTGAGTCATTATTTTTGTTTTTTTAGGCAAAAAGCATGCAACGCTTCAAATACATGTGCACCACCCAGTGCTGCTTTGCAGCCCTAGAAATTTTAGTCTTTAATTTAGATTTTCATCATACAATGTTCTCTCTGTCTCGCTCAGACTCCTTTTCATTTTATGTCTTTTGATGACTATCTTGGTTTTTCACTTCGGCGTCTTTGTCTCACTCTGTCTCCATCTCTCTGCACTAAAGCCTCGGTCTCCCTCACTTTCCCTGACTCACTGACTTGTGCTTCTCTTCTATTACTCGCCCCGGGGTGGCCAGACTCCACAATGTGTCGTGTGTCACCTCACCAAAAGGCGAACAATGAAAAACTAAAAATGTCTGGAGGAACCCGGGGGTGTTGCTGTATGTGAGAAAAGGAAGTGTTGGAGGATTAGGACAGAAAAAGGAGGACAAGAAAAGGATTTGTATCGGAGGAGCCAACAAGACACGTTTGGTATAGTAGAGGCAGAGCAGCGGGCTGACCTGGAACGTGCCGATTGCACACATAGAATTAATAGCTGCTCATTTTCTCTGCTCCCCATCAAAAAGAACCCGCTGAGGTGGGCTGTGAATGTGTGTGTCACAGTGTTGCTGCTCACAAATGTGGAAGTGCAGTGCTATTATGTGTGGAGAGCCTGCGTGCCTTCTATTGAATTAGCATGGAAATTATAATGATTATAAAAGTTATTATTAAAACCAGGGACATTTCTTTACTAAGTTTGATCATCATTTTGTTCATAAAGTTTTTATATGTCACATGTGTAACAGCCAACATTGTGAAATGTGTCTCTAAGACATACTGTGCAGGTTAGTTATACGAGAAGCAACGGCATCAGACTGTGCTTTATGTTTTTGAATGGCGCACCGTGGTGAGAGCGGATGCAGAGCTCATCCCTTCTGTTTTGGCTACATGTGGTTTCTGTTTTATTCATGTATGATAAAATAGATGCATTCAACCGCGGATGATAAGGTTGAGGTGTTTTTAGTATTAATTATATTATATATGTTTAACAAATGTAAGGATGTAAATCTGAAATGTTGTTTTATCACATAATTTAATTCCATGTCTTACACAAATATGCATTTTAGTACATTTTATTACTGAATTTTAAAATAATAGTAAAATTCCTTATTTAGTCATACAACTAAATGTATTAACAAATTACATGGCTTACACAAATACATATTTTAATACATATTTATATACTGAATTTTTAAAGCGACATTTCATTAGCGACATCGGGTTTGCAATAAATAAAAAACTCAGTCACCATTTTCCTGAACCACTTTTTAATCAATGTTCATTTGGTAGATGCAGTTATAATTTCATCACAGCAGGCTTACTGGAGCTCTAACTTCAGTATGGATGAACACGTTCATTGTACAGCTGCAATAAATGTAGAGGAGATATTAAGACATTGGGAAAGAACTTGATAACATTGTGTGACAGTCGTCAATAACCTGGACACTTCAGTGGTTTTAATAACAACTTGCTTGTTTACCAGCTCTGGGACTGAATTTATCCTGCAAGTTGTTCTCATGAACACAGACACACCTCTGGACTCGTCTCCCACTTCTCACGGTAAAGTGCTGCAGAGAAACATTCTGACACAATTTAATGGCCTTTCAAGACGTGAAGACCATCGCATTGGACCGGATATGGATTGCACAGAATAGCAAAAAACAAATGATTTCAGCACAGAGCGCTCATTCAAAACCAACCAGTGCTTAAAGTTAGTGATCAGAGTCTTCAGGAGTCACCTGAGCTCAGGACTCTGCCGCTCTGTCGCAGGACAAACACTTTAACACACAGAATAGCTCTTGTATTTGTCAGGTAAGCATAAGGCTATAGCTAGAAGCTATAAAAACTGTGATCTCTCCTTTTTCTGACATTTTATAGACTAAATGAAAATAATCATTAGTTTCTTATGTAGGTTAGTGGTAATGATCTGCCTGCTGGAGACATCCTGTGTGTTAGAGTGTTTATATCCTCACCAGACAGAACTTCACACATACAGATGATCTGATGTCAAATCATATGATACTGTGACATGCAATACTTTTACAAAAAACAAAATCAGTTTTAAATAGGCACAAGGATCCATATGGCACAATACAACAAAAATAATCTCAGCTGTGACGACAACAAACATTAAAACACGACAGAATTAAAACAATAACATCAGGAATCCCCACAACAAGGGTCTGAAATCAAACCTGAAATGAAAGTAAACTGAGTTCTGTGGAGGGTGAATGTTAAAGACACCAGAGTTAGTGGACGGTGTTTCCCAAACAAAACAACTTGTATTTCTGTGTCTGCAGGTTTGACTTAAGCAAACTTAAACTTCTCTGATCACTTCTCACAGCTCTCAAATCTCTGATGTCTGAACGACTGCGTCCGAACTGTCCAGAGTCTTTTTCCATCGCACCTTCATCTCATTTTTATTGATAAATAAACCTTTGTCTAATTTTCTAGCAAACTGAAAGTGCACAGTGAAGGTGGTTGGAAATGTTTTTACTGTAATTGGCAGCATCACGATTATCTGTTTTTTTTTGCTGCTCTTTGTTTTGTGCGACACTTTGAGTGCACGTCTGGTCTACAAGAGCGATTATGTTGTTCAGAACAAATCTACATCTGACCAATCGGGTTGCTTCATGTTTACTGAGCGGATCAACACAAAGTGGATTCTGGGCTGAAGAACTCACACGATTCTGGACTAACTGTGCAGAACACTGCTCAGTCCAATAATGTTCAGACCAAGCAAAGTGTTATTGATATAGATTCAAACGCACTTCCCTTCATATGAAGTCATTTCTGTCTGTCATGTGACTCTTGTTCTTCTTGTTAAATCTCATAATTCTCCTACAATCAACTATCAAAAAAATCTGCAAGTTCTGTACGTTTTTTCAACTCGTTTCCGAAGCAAATAAATGTTCTAATAGCAATATAAAATGTACATTTTTCTTGTCTCTACTGCAGTGACCTGTCTTATAAACATTTTGGAACTTAGATTTTTATTTTTTTTTTTTGCAGTGCAGCTCCTTATAATCCGGAGGCGTTCTTCTTCATTTCATCTGATGTCCTGCAGCGAGCGAGCAGCCGAGTCTGGATGCTACACGTCAAAGATGAGTCTGAGATGATTTCAAAAGAGGAGAAGCAGGAGTTAGGGCCATTTTCTCTACACTGCTCCAGGATCAGGACTGGGCAGCGCCATGACAACGTCAGAGCACATCGTTCTAGGATCCAGGATATTGAAGTTTGTCCCCCAGTGGGATCAGGCATCCACAGAGGCTCCAGGATTTGAAACTCAAGCATTCAGCAGCTCTCCAGACTCAGAGTTCACCATCATGTTATCTGGAGCCTGGTGGCTCCGACCCTCAGGGGCCAAGGATTCTCTCGAGTTCTTTGAAAGCGAAGACTGAGGCGTCAGTTCCTTCCTCCCACAGTCCTCGGTTCTCTCTACCCACAGCAATGGATTTAAAAAAAATTAAAAGCAGGTAAAAGCAGGAATGGAAATAAAAACAAAAAAACGGTACTTTGATTGGTTTTCACATCTCTGGGAGCAGCGACATGAACCGGACCACGATGCAGAACCAGTGGGTCGACATGTCGCTGTGATGATGGTTTGCAGGTGGAGGACGGGCTGCAGCGGCGGCGGGGGGGCGGGGTCAGGTGACAGGTTTGCTGCGGGCGGCGGTCTCGGCCTTCTTCAGTTTGCCCTTGCTGAAGGCCTGGATGGAGCTGAGCAGGGCGGAGCGACCTCCCCCTGCGCCATCAGAGGAAGACAGAGGAGGAGGAGGAGGAGGAGGACAGGAGGAAGAGCCCGGCATAGGAGGAGGAGGGGGAGGAGGAGGAGGTGGAGGAGCAGTCTGGGCTCCTGGATGAACGAGAGAAGAAGGAAAAATGAAGGAATGAGAGAGAGCAGCGGTTTCTAGTCACTTTCACTTTCCCCAAGTCCCCAGATGTTGGTTCCACAAAGATCTGTTCGACTGAGTCACGTCAGTTTCTCTCTTCGGTCTCAGGAGCGTTTTCATATCACAGCAATTTGTTTGCTGAAGATTAGAAAATGAGGAGAAGACGTTACATCACCAGACGTCAGCTCATTCCACAATTTACTAAATCTTTTAGTGTTAATAATTATAACAAACATCACTTTCTAATAAGAGACCTTTTACAAAAGGGTTTTAACCAATAGCTTCAATAAAATAAAATGGTTACTACATGATTTTTGAATCCTTTATTGATCAGTTATACGTCATTAACAAGAACCAGATTATCTTCTTATATCGTTAATAAAAAGGTTGATTTTTGGTCTTTTTGTCAAAATCATCTACTGCTGGAAATATCAAGAACCTGCAGATCAATGGTAAATGCAGCACTACTGAGATAAGGGAATTGATCAAGAGTTAAACGGAAGGGATCTAAAGGTCCTTCACACCAAGTCCGTATGTTTGGTAAGCATCTTTTAAATCCGTGATTAAATAAAAAGATGCTCAAAGATGCTGCGGGAGTTTAATCAATTAACCACATGTGAGCCTATATTTGTTTAAAGATATTTATCTCTGATGGTCTTTTGTAATTTAGATTTAAAATTGAGTTATGACATGTTTGACAGAAATTCATCTGATGCAGTATCTTTACAAATCGCTGGTGTAGCTTAACGGCTTAACGAAGACTTATAAAGGTTTGGTGAGATATTTACTTACAAAAGCTTTTAGTTACAAATACTGAACCTTTTTATAAAAGATGACATATTATTAATTCTGTGGCTTTTCCAGAGTTAATCTTTGTGAAACCACCACCTGCAGATCCGTGTCCAGGCTGAACTCAATCCACCACCAGTTCAACTCAACCTACAGTTCAGGTTGTCAGTAGTTTTTAATGCTATTGACAACGTTCGATTCCGGGCTTGATTTACATAGATCAAGTCAAGAGCTCCATTGGATCCTGGTTCTGTGTCTTATACATTTGAGCTGCTGTCCCTGGGTTCTCCAAACAGAGCTCAGTCTATTTGTTTGGTCAGAACCACTTTTGAACTGATGGTGAGTTGAACATGAACCTGGAACATCTCTTCCACTTCTGACACTTCTCTTCCCGAACCAGATGAAACCAAGGAGTGACGACAGGCAGCAAAGAAAAACGCTGCGGAGCTCAAGCGTGAAGCTGAAGCTGCGGCCGGCAGCAGCAGCTGGAGTCCAGGGAGACTCTGGGTGTGTTTTTGATGTAATACTCAGATGATTCTACACAAAGTATAGAGAAATTGAATTTGTGTGATCAAGCTTTGTGAGGACGAAGAATTATCTGAGTAAAAAATCAAACAAAACCAAAGAAATGCTTCAAAATGAAGTATTGAAGAGTTTGGTCAACAAACAGCTCTATTAGACTTTAAGGGGGGAAACAACATTAACAACTAATAGCTTAAAAGAAATGATCAGTTCAATAAGTGTTTAACATCTGAGACGTCTCCAATGTGAAATCCCAAAACACATGAAGCGCAAACGGGAACAGAGAAGGAAACAGATGAACAGACAGACATGCCAACTGACAGAACAGACGGGTCACAATCTCCAATGAGAGCACCAGGTCTGAGTCGGGGGGGGGGGGAGCTGGACCGGCTGAGACGTTTTTGGAAATCATTGCAGATTGTGAGGTTTTCATAAAGATGTGCGTACACCCTCATCCAGGCAAGACACTTCTTCACATACGAGAAACTTTCTTCTTTCGGTTTTCTATCTTTTCAGATGTTTAAAATTCATCTTCATCATCCGCCGGCAGTTTGGTTTATCATGATATGGTGTTAGAGAAAATTGAGATG